>NW_028190579.1:0-55000 GCF_048542155.1 Nylanderia fulva
GCGTCTGTTAAATGACCTCGCGTATGCGACGGTCCAGCAGCGATGAAAATATTCTGCTTAACATTGAGGAGATAGTTATAGGCCTCCAGTTTTTAACATCCGAGAGATCTTTACTCGCTTTAGGTATAAGGGTAGTGCGATTCTGCTTCCAAGCTATTGGATAAGCCTCTTTTACGAGCAGGAGATTGAAAAACTTAGCCAAAACAATACTGATGCCTTTTCCTTTCAAGTCAGCCTTTTCAATCTTATCTAAACCAACAGCTGAAGAGTTGGCAATGCGTCTGATTTTGTCCTGCACTTCCTTTGGCTTTATTGGTAGGAAGATATCTCTCAGCGGAACCTCGGCGTCTGCAACACCGATTGGTTCTTGCTGGGGGCCGGGCGAACCCCATAGATTGGTGTACAATTCTTTAATTTTCGCCATCTCGGGCGATTGACGCAATTGTATAAGCAATAGGTCATTGGCGGCCACGGCATCTGCCAGCTTCCTTGGACAGTTATTCATTAGCTCCGATTTGCCTTCTTGCGTATTTCGTGTGCTGCCGCTGCTGCTCTCTCGTTCGACGCTCTCTCTCTCTCCTTCTTATAATATATATTATAGAGGAGAGACGACGATGAGCGACGCGGAGGAGGCAAACGGCTACGAAAACTAACTATGCGACGACCTCAAAGCAGGCGAGATTACCCGCTGAATTTAAGCATATTATTAAGCGGAGGAAAAGAAACTAACCAGGATTTCCTTAGTAGCGGCGAGCGAACAGGAAAGAGCCCAGCACCGAATCCCGCGGTTCCGCCGCAGGGAAATGTGGTGTTTGGGAGGATCCGCCTATCCCGAGGTGCCGCGTCGCGTCCAAGTCCATCTTGAATGGGGCCACTTACCCGTAGAGGGTGCCAGGCCCGTAGCGACCGGTGCGCGCCTCGGGAGGATCTCTCCTTAGAGTCGGGTTGCTTGAGAGTGCAGCTCTAAGTGGGTGGTAAACTCCATCTAAGGCTAAATACGACCACGAAACCGATAGCGAACAAGTACCGTGAGGGAAAGTTGAAAAGAACTTTGAAGAGAGAGTTCAAGAGTACGTGAAACCGTTCAGGGGTAAACCTAAGAAACCCAAAAGATCGAACGGGGAGATTCATCGTCAGCGGCGCTGGCTTCGCGTCGGTCGGCGATGTCCCGCGGAGTCCTTGCGGCTCGCGCGCGGGCACGCTATTGTGCGCCGATGTCCGGCGCTCGTCGTCGTGCACTTCTCCCCAAGTAGAACGTCGCGACCCGCTGGGTGTCGGTCTACGGCCCGGGTGCGGTGTCTGTCGCGTTGCCGGTAAAACGGCACGCGACAAACCCTCGGTCGCCCGGCCGGCTGCTCGGCGGTACGCGCAAGGTATCAGGCCGCACTATTCACGGTGCGTCGAGACCGTCGCAAGCGCGCGCCAGGGTACTCGGAGGTTACGGACTTCGCGCCGTCCCCGGTCCTGGCCCGCTGTTGGTTACAGTACGGTACACCTTCGACAGGCCTGCGAACGTCTCCCGCGGTCTCGCGGGAGACCGATACCGGTCGGCGACGCTACTGCTTTGGGTACTCTTAGGACCCGTCTTGAAACACGGACCAAGGAGTCTAACATGTACGCGAGTCATTGGGACTTGTCGCGAGACCTAAAGGCGTAATGAAAGTAAAGGTCGGCCCTGGCCGTCGACCTAAGGAGGATGGGCCGCGTCGCGATGCGGCCTCGCACTCCCGGGGCGTCTCGTTCTCATCGCGAGAAGAGGCGCACCCAGAGCGTACACGTTGGGACCCGAAAGATGGTGAACTATGCCTGGTCAGGACGAAGTCAGGGGAAACCCTCATGGAGGTCCGTAGCAATTCTGACGTGCAAATCGATCGTCGGAACTGGGTATAGGGGCGAAAGACTAATCGAACCATCTAGTAGCTGGTTCCCTCCGAAGTTTCCCTCAGGATAGCTGGCACTCGGCCGTTCCGCACGGAACGCGCGCGAGTCTCATCTGGTAAAGCGAATGATTAGAGGCCTTGAGGCCGAAACGACCTCAACCTATTCTCAAACTTTAAATGGGTGAGATCTCTGACTTTCTTGAATTATGAAGCCACGAGCATCTTCGGATCAGAGTGCCAAGTGGGCCATTTTTGGTAAGCAGAACTGGCGCTGTGGGATGAACCAAACGCAGAGTTAAGGCGCCCAACTCGACGCTCATGGGACACCATGAAAGGCGTTGGTTGCTTAAGACAGCAGGACGGTGGCCATGGAAGTCGGAATCCGCTAAGGAGTGTGTAACAACTCATTTGCCGAAGCAACTAGCCCTGAAAATGGATGGCGTTGAAGCGTCGAGCCTATACTCTGCCGTCAGCGGCAAGTGGGGCGGCAACCGGGAGCGGGCGTTAGTCTTCTCTCGCGTCGTCACGAAGCCCTGACGAGTAGGAGGGTCGCGACGGTGAGCGCAGAAGGGTCTGGGCGCGAGCCTGCCTGGAGCCGCCGTCGGTGCAGATCTTGGTGGTAGTAGCAAATACTCCAGCAAGGCCCTGGAGGACTGACGTGGAGAAGGGTTTCGTGTGAACAGCCGTTGCACACGAGTCAGTTGATCCTAAGCCCTAGGAGAAATCCTATGTCAATGACGGCGTACAATATACTCGAGTGTCGAGAAATAATAATAAATATTATACGAAAGACACACGCCCGTCGGGCGAAAAGGAATCCGGTTCCTATTCCGGAACCCGGCAGCGGAACCGCATACAATTCGGGCCCTCGTAAGAGTGTTCGTCGGGATAACCCAAAATGACCTGGAGACGCCGTCGGGAGATCCGGGAAGAGTTTTCTTTTCTGTATAAGCGTTCGAGTTCCCTGGAAACCTCTAGCAGGGGGATAGGGTTTGGAACGCGAAGAGCACCGCAGTTGCGGCGGTGTCCGGATCTTCCCCTCGGACCTTGAAAATCCAGGAGAGGGCCACGTGGAGGTGTCGCGCCGGTTTGTACCCATATCCGCAGCAGGTCTCCAAGGTAAAGAGCCTCTAGTCGATAGAATAATGTAGGTAAGGGAAGTCGGCAAATTGGATCCGTAACTTCGGAATAAGGATTGGCTCTGAGGAGCGGGGCCGTGTCGGGCTTGGTCGGGAAGCGGGTCTGGCTGACGTGCCGGGCCTGGGCGAGGTGAACGGTCGGCGTTCTCGCGCCGGTCCCGGGATCCGAGCTCGGTCCCGTGCCTTGGCCTCCCGCGGATCTTCCTTGCTGCGAGGCTTCCGTGGCGGCGCGAGCCGTCGTGGTCGTCCTCTTCGGCCGCCATTCAACGCTCAGCTCAGAACTGGCACGGACTAGGGGAATCCGACTGTCTAATTAAAACAAAGCATTGCGATGGCCCTCGCGGGTGTTGACGCAATGTGATTTCTGCCCAGTGCTCTGAATGTCAACGTGAAGAAATTCAAGCAAGCGCGGGTAAACGGCGGGAGTAACTATGACTCTCTCGGGGGAGTAACTATGACTCTCTCGGGGGAGTAACTATGACTCTCTCGGTCCTCAAAGCAACACGCCGCGATGGTACTTAGAGATATTCGTAGTTGGGTCGTGATGCGCCAACGAAGTCCTCTAGTAAGGACCTTCAGCCTCTCACGTCCAAGTTGTACCCCACCTCCTCGTGGTCACTCCCGGGCAACGTCTCCACCATAGCAAAACGGTACGGTGGGCGACGGCTAACGGGTGTACAGCGCCGAGCAAATTAGCACGCTCGGAACTCGCCAAGCTGGCGCATCAGGGATAACTTGTTAGGCCTGTCATCGGCCGAAAAGGCGAAGCGAAGAAAGGAATCAAATGGCGTAAGCCATCATGGGGGAACAGATTATTCTGTGAAAAAGGGAAATTGCTGTCCCAGAATTGGGAAACTAACCCCCAGCTCGCCTTTTCTCTTCTTCCAAGCCGGCTCTTTGTAGTCCGGGTATACCTTGTGCAATCAGACACCAAAGAAACCATCGGGGTGAGGAGCAGCCTAGAGTGCCCAGAGTTTGTTTGCGGAAATCAAAAGCAACACGCCGCAAACTAATTTATAACCGTCGGGGTGAGGTGCAGCCCACGATTGCCCGACCGTCGTCTTGGCTCCAGGCGACGGTCTATTCAGGAGCAAATATGGATAGTGAAATAGAAAAAGCCTCGGAGGCGGACGACCCCGCCCATACAGCACAGATTATTGCAAATATATTGCAGCAACGTTGCAATGTTGCAAGTTGCAATGCAACATTATAAAGACATTGCAGAGATATAAGTGCACAAAATTCCAGCACACTTGTAGCAACATGACATTAATATTTCGGAAATATTGCATGTAATCCAAATTCTATAATTTATATATTGTAATATATATGAATTAACTACAACGTATTTTCATTAATGATTTATTTACATTTATATACCTGTATATGCAACATTAGTTTATGGTTGCAATAACAATACATTATTGCAAACTCATAACATATTGCAATATTGTTGTAATATTTTGTTGCAATCTTCCAAAAAGCGGACATTTTAACATTGCTGCAATTCAACAGCAATGATGTAGCAACATTTTGAGTGAATTTGCAATATTGCAATATTGCGGTGAAAGATTGTTGTAATGTTTTTGCAATCTTTCGGTGCTGTATGGGCGAGAACGCTTCTGGCGGGACGGACGCTGCCTATGTGGCGAAAAGGCGAGGAAGCGCGAGCGGCGCCCGAGTCCCAGGAGCGCCGTCGGACGGGCGATGGGACCCAATACCCATTCGGGTTACCCAGCCCTTGACCATCCAAGGAAGTACAGATGCAGTCATGGACTGCCCAAAATGTTTGGAGAACAGTAGAAGTATCAGTTGCATTGATGCAAAGCAGCTGAACGCACACTTTCTAGAACAACATCCAGATGTGCATGTCAATTGGGAGTGCGAGAAATATCGGGAAGTCTTTCCGAAAATCCATTCATGGCGCTGTCATTACCCTAAGTGCAGGGGTAAAAAGGTCAATCCAGCGGCCGAGTACAAATGCGAGAACTGTAAGTTGAGCTTCGAATCAAGGATTGGGCTCTCGCAACATGAAAGGATTGCTCACCCGAAAATAAGGAATACAAAGAGAGCAGCCGAGGCTGAAAAACCAGCCGAAAAGAGTGGCAGAAAGTTAACCGTGTGGACTGCGGATGAGATGGAGCGGCTCGAACAACTCAATCTAAGGTTCCAAGACAAGCGAAACATTAACATCAGGTTGATGGAATTTTTCCCGGGTAAAACCAATAAGCAAATAAGCGATGCAAGACGTCGACTGAAACCGGCCGTTGTACCGGCCCCACAACCTGATGTAGCTCCACGGCAGCCAGAATTGACTGCTGTAGTCGAGGTTCCTAGAACGCAGAACGAATCTCCGGCGCGAAGTGCAGCGCCGGAGCAATTATCCTTTGAAGGCGAGGATTAGAGAGAGAGTGTGCTGGTGGAAATCGAAGCGGAAAAGTGAACTGAAAGGCGTATGGGCAACCATGGTTGCAAGACTGGTCTCGTTAGCAAGTAAAAGAACGGCCAGTGAGGATATTGACGTGCTATGCGACGAGATAACAGAAGGCCTGAATAAAAACAAGGGAGTACATAAAGATTCCAGAAAACGTAGGAATCAAAAAACCAAAAGCCGTCCGCCAAACAGGATGGAGAAGAGGCGCTTCGCCTTTGCAAAATGCCAGAAGCTAATGAATAACTGTCCAAGGAAGCTGGCAGATGCCGTGGCCGCCAATGACCTATCGCTTATACAATTGCGTCAATCGCCCGAGATGGCGAAAATTAAAGAATTGTACACCAATCTATGGGGTTCGCCCGGCCCCCAGCAAGAACCAATCGGTGTTGCAGACGCCGAGGTTCCGCTGAGAGATATCTTTCTACCAATAAAGCCAAAGGAAGTGCAGGACAAAATCAGACGCATAGCCAACTCTTCAGCTGTTGGTTTAGATAAGATTGAAAAGGCTGACTTGAAAGGAAAAGGCATCAGTATTGTTTTAGCTAAGTTCTTCAATCTCCTGCTCCTAAAAGAGGCTTATCCAATAGCTTGGAAGCAGAATCGCACTACCCTTATACCTAAAGCGAGTAAAGATCTCTCGGATGTTAAAAACTGGAGGCCTATAACTATCTCCTCAATGTTAAGCAGAATATTTTCATCACTGCTGGACCGTCGCATACGCGAGGTCATTCAACAGACGCTAAGACAGAAAGGCTTTACTAAAGAGAATGGCTGTTTTACGAACACTAGACTACTCAGTGCAGCCATTAGTGAAGCAAAAGCGCCGGGCGGTGTTTTCACCGTCCTGGATATATCGAAAGCATTCGATACTATCCCACACAAGGCCATCTATTGGGCATTAATAAGAAAAGGAATCCCGGCCAAAGTGGCAAATTACATCGTGAACATGTACAGTGGTTGCAAGACCACTATAAAGGCTAGAAGTGACGGGGTGCCGATCGAAGTAAAGAGAGGTGTCAAGCAAGGCGATCCCCTGTCACCCACCTTGTTTAACTTGGTGATTGAGCCTATAATTGAAATAGTGCAAGAAAACACCGTAGGTGTTAAAGTCGAGGAGCGCAATTTGGCAGCAATGGCATTCGCTGATGATATGGTACTCTTAGCACAAGACCGACAAACGTCCATCGGTCAGATCAACTCGGTCTATACCGAGCTAAGAAAGCGTGGTATGGCGCTTTCTATTGAGAAATGCTTCGCCTTCGAGTACGTACCAAGACCAAAAACCTGGTACATTAGAGACCCGGAGATGGTCGTAAGAGGAACCCCGATTCCATATGGAGAACCAGATAAAGCCTTTAGATATCTAGGTGCAACAGCCACACCTTGGAGAGGCCTGATCGAGGGTTCAGAGCTCCATACGATTCAGGGAGTCATAGAGAGGGTGAAGGCGCTCCCTATTAAGCCAATGCAGAAGATACTTCTGTTGCGCACGTACCTTGTAACCGCGCGATCCGATCTTGAAGTCGGAATCGAGACTTACAACGGTGACAGGTTGCCCGCTTTCGTCGATTACAAGGTCGCCAGTTGTTTTGACCATTAAACAACAAGGTATATTGCCGCTCGTTGATCCCTGTCGGAACCTTACCTTTGATGATCCGCCGTCGTCGGTTCGGCTTTGATCTATCACACGGTGGCGCCAGCCCTCGGTTTCCTTTGTCGAACAAAGGATCAAAAGATGGCCGTCCAGGCTTCCTCTGTGACGCCGCCTCACGCAATCACGTGATAACGTCAATTCCTTTGTCGGGATCTTTTCCGCTGCTGATGTTTAGTTTTTCTTTTCCTTTTTAGATCGCCGTTGGACCCAGGAAATTCCCGCTTAGCCGCAATGGACCTCGAGGAGACTCAGGAACGGTTCGTCGTGGGATAATCACGGGTAAGTAATTTCTCACGGTCTATGATTGAATAACTCGTTGGTTTATTCGTTTTCACGCACAGTTTTCTTTTGCGAAAGTTTACACTTTTTAATGACGCGTCGCGCGTACAGTGTCGTTAACGTTCCGCGTTACTGATACGTTTCCGCCCGAGTATTTATTATGGATCGAGTTTCCTTTATAAATGGGAAGGAACTCTTGTTGAGCTTTAGCAGATCTGGTGGATCGTATGGTTACTAAAGCTTCGCGTTCGAGTCTTTGACGATCCGAAAGATCGTTCTATCACAAAGAGCTCTGCTTGAGTTTTCGCGAGTCTCTTCGACCTTTTTACGCCCAGAACTCAAACTCGAACTTCTTCTCCTCTCCTTTTCACTTCCTCGACAACTTGCGGTGCCGGTTTATATACCAGTCTTGGGCTTGCCCCACTCTTGATCTTCTAGCCAATTGCTTCGCGTTGCCCCACCAGTGGCCCGCTGGCCACTCAGCGCCTTGCGCGCTTGCGGTCGTTGTATGCTATGCTCAACAAAAGTTCCTTTTTACTTTATATGTTATGTTACAATATATTTACAATCTTACATGCTAGTTAATCTTATTTTTGCGGTTATACATATTTATCATTTATTTGTTTTATTTTTGGATCATCTTATTTTCAGCCTGACTATTCCTAAAAAAACCTAAGTTCCAAAATTATTTATTTAATCGTTTAAATTAAATATTGTCTTTATATAACCACTCGTATATAAATTAATCTATAAAACTCAATCTTAACTTTATTTCATTCAGAAATAGTCATGGTCGTTTTTTCTTTCAAAATTAACATTAATATTTTTACTTATATACTAATACCCTAAATACATGTGTTTTATATTTAAAAATGTATTTTGCTATATTTTACTATGCAATACTTAAAATCTTTTATTTTTAACTTAATCCATTTATTTTAATTGTTCGCATGTATTTTGATGCATTTAATATTTCAACATAACTTAACATCGTTTTTTCATTTGAAATCATAATAATAAC
This sequence comes from Nylanderia fulva, assembly GCF_048542155.1. Taxonomy (NCBI): domain Eukaryota; kingdom Metazoa; phylum Arthropoda; class Insecta; order Hymenoptera; family Formicidae; genus Nylanderia; species Nylanderia fulva. The sequence goes on from NW_028190579.1 coordinate 8,408, forward strand.
TTAAATTAGTTTTTACGTTTTAATTAACAAAATACCTATCATTACGTTTTGCACATGTATTCAGTCGTATCCCGCGACTTAATACTAATTTGATCTTTTTAGCCTTTTATTTTTATTTTTAACTTATAACTATAGCTGCCTCCTCGTGCTGTAGTATTACCACCTCCTTCGACGTGGGTTGCTCTCTCGGAGTGCGACTCTCCGTGGTTGGTCGCATTCCCCCTTCTTCAGATTTTCCGGGTGTTTCTTGAACTTCCGGGGACGCTGAATCAGCTGGTTCGGGAGAGCGATCCTCTGTCGATTCTGGATCAGATTTTAATTTGCTTTTATTGGTATTCTTCTTTTTGCGTTTATTTATTCCTTTGTATCTCATGACTTCGTCGTCTGAGGATTCTGATTTTTGTTCCACGTACGAAAGATCTTTTTTCTTTCGCTTTAGTCGTTTGGGTAATATTGGCATTCGTTTCGAGTCTTGAATTATGTTTCTTAGCTCGCGTGGTACTTTGGTTATTGTTTTTAGTTTTATTCCTTTGGATGTCACTCCGGTTTTTTGTTGGACTTTGGAATAATGTTTTTGCTGTGCTTTATTCTTAATTTTTGTTTGGTTATTGGGTGGTATGTTTTCTTCGTTCTCGTCAGTAGAATCCGAATATATTTCATCTTGTTGTATGCTTTCTTCGAAATATTGTATTTGTGGTTGATACGACGTTGACGGGATTTGGTAATCTGGTTTAAGTTGACTTCTATTTTGGCTGGATGTTGGTTGTTGATCGGCTTGTTGCTGTTCCTCCGGTTTGCTATGGTCGTATATCACCATTTCGTTGCCTTGATCTGGTCCGTCCGCCATGCAGGAGACTAATTTAGTTGCCCATTTCGCATCTACTTGTTTGATCGTATCGCCGCCCACTATATTTTCTACTATTATGAACGGTTTTTGTGATGTATACTCGTTTGATTTGTTCGATCTAATTGAGGTTGTTGTTGTAACCACTATTTTCGTATCGTCCGAGTGATCGTAAAGTATGAATTTGTCTGTGTACGAAATCGCGTTTGCCGAAATCTTGTCGATTTTATGCATTAGATCTGTGATCTTTTCTTCACCATCGCTGTCGCTCAATATTATTGGTGTGTTTGTCATTATTCTCGCGGTTTCTTCGAGTTTACGAATTCTTTCTTTTTTTCTCGCGATTCTTTGGAATGTCTTCTCGCGTGATTTGAACAACTGTTGTACTTGTTCATGTAATTCGTTTTCGCGTCTGGTAAGTTCGCGTAGTTGTGCTTCCATTTTTTCGTTATACGATGTTATCTCTGCCGCGGTTAATGCGTAACTACCGTCTGACGTGTTGTCGCTTGTCTTCTTTATATCTCTGTTCGTCGCGGTACCCCCTCCACTTGGTGTTAGGTTGCCACCTGCGTCGTTGCCACACGTGTTCGCGTTGTCGTTGCACGTGTCTTCGTCATTGTAGCGGGTGTTTGTTAATTCGTTGATTTCGGTGATTTCTTGGGTTTTGATGTTAATGATTACTGGTTTATCGTTTCTTGTCATTAACCGATCGTCACTTCTTGTTAGCTTGTGTGTATCTTGATAATTGGGTAACGTTTTATTTGATGTTAAATTATAAAATTGTTTTTCTTGGGTTTGGATTTTTTCTTTGATTTTATTTCTTATTTTGCTTAAATTACATATATTCTGATGTTCAGTTTGTAATTTAGTTGTATTTTGAACGTTATCATGTTTGGTTTGTAAATTTAGTTTTTTATTTCTAGCTTTTAAATTACTGTTATTTTTATTTTTTATTTGTATTTTTGACGCTTTGATAAATTTACAATTTTCTTTCTTCGTGTGGTGTTCTTCTGGTAAGTTAATTTTATTATTTCTTTCAAGCTTTATTTGATTTTTCGTAATGCCCCCTTCTATACATGGAATAGATGGATTTGAATTTTCTTTTAGGTAGACTTCGATTTCGATCGAATTACATTTGTATCGTTCTTCTATTTGTATTTTAGGTAATTCTTCTTTAATATCGATGCCCCCGTCTATTCTTGGGATAGTTGGTGAACTGATATTTGGTAAGTATTCCTCTGTATTTTCTTCTTTGATTTTGCTCTCTATAGGTATCGGTTGTTCGGGTTGCCTATTTACTGCTTCGTAGATGATTTGTTTGGGTTTTACGGTATGTGATGTTAATCTATCTAATGGTATAATAGATATTACGCCAATAATTCTTCCATCGTTGTCTGATGAAGTTTGATTATTGATTTCGTTTTTTAGCGTTGCTTCTCTGTGTGGACGGATTTGTCGAGAATTATATATTCCGATAACGGTTCCGTCGAGTTGTTCGATTAAATATGCGTTTTTTCTGATTATTTCACGGATTCTGTATGGTCCGTCGTAAATTAGGTGTAATTTTTTTGTTGTTTTTCGGCTCGCGTCAGATCTTCTGTGGAGTTTGATCCATATTTTATCTCCGACTTCGAATTCTTTTGCCGATTCGTGTTTTTCCGCTTGTATTAACCGTTCTCTGGCTTTCTTTTCTAAATGTTGTTTGATTTTGTTTATTTGTTCTTGTCTGTCGATTTCTTCTGTTTCTACGGGAAGTAATCGATTATTAATTTGTAGGTTTGATTGCATCTGTGGATATAATTCTATTGGGATTTCACCAGTGCTGAAGTGATGTGTGGAGTTTGTTGTATCTTCAAAACGCTGAATAATTTTATTCCATTGAGAATGTTTATCATGGAAATATGCTCTTACAACGCGTCCTAGTTCCTTCATTACACGTTCAACTGGATTTGACTGAGGATTATGAGGCGAAGTTCTTCGTACGCTGAATCCTTCTTCTTCCGCAAATTCTTTCCATCGGTCACATCGGAATTGAGTTCCGTTGTCTGTGATTATTGTTTCTGGCTTGTCTATTGTTGTTAGGTATTTATTTTTCATCGTTTTGATGATTGTTTCAATTTTTTGATTTGTCACAGGAAAGCACTTGATTAGCTTTGAGAATTGATCCATCGTGACAATTATATACCTTAGACTTTCTTTAGTTGTAGGTAGCGGCCCGAATAAATCCAAAGATATGGTTTTATTTTTATCTTCTGGCAAGTTGAAGTATTGTGGTCCACAAGTTGGTCGTGTATAATATTTTGATGCGATGCAGGTTTTGCATGATGCTACCACGTCTCGGGTAATTCTATCCACATTGTTGATTTTAAATAATTTTTTTACGAAACCGGTTGTTTTGTCAGTCCCGTAATGTACTAAAAATTTGTGGACTGAATTTATCAATTCCCACGCCAAACTATTTGGTATGACCACCCTTTCTTTTGCTCCATCGTTAACACGAATTAGACCTTCTCGGATTTTGTATCTTGAGTTGTTTTCGTTTGCTTTAATTTGCAAATCGGTATCCGCTTGTTGTGCTTGTTCAATCATTTTTATCCATTTGTTTGGGTTGTCATCTTTTTCTTGTTCTAAAATTTGACATATTTTGAACTCGTTCAAGCTTGCTGTTTTATTTGTGTTATCAGCGAATTGTCTGGATAGTGCGTCTGCTGTTTCGTTTTGTGTTCCTGGAATATGTTCGATTTCCAAGTCGAATTCTTGCATAAACGATATCCATCTTGCGATTCTTTCGCTCGCGTTTGCACACGAACTCACGAATTTAATTGCTCTATGATCGGTATTGATTTTGACTTTACGTCCCATCAATATAATATGCCATTTTTTTAGTGCAAATATCAATGCTAGGCACTCGATCTCGGTAATCGTATAGTTTTTTTCGGCGCTTTTTAAGCTTCGACTCGCATAAGCGATAGTATATTTTCTATCTGGATTTGTATCGTCAAACTGATACAATCTTGCCCCTAATCCTGTCTTAGACGCGTCCACGTCTATACCGAATTTCAATTCTGGTTTAATTAGATATAGGGTTGGTGCTTCCGAAAATTCTGTCTTGATTTTGTTGAATGCTTGTTGTTCGGTTTCCGTCCATGTGAATTTCACGTCTTTTTTTAGCAGATTTTCGAGAGGTCTGGTCATTCTTGCGAGATTTCTCACGAATCTACGGTCCCAATTCACAAGTCCTAAGAATGATTGTACACCCTTTTTGTTTTTTGGAACTTGAAAATTTTGGATTGCCATTTTTGTTTCTTCGTTTATATTTGCGTTTACTTCATCGAAAGTATGTCCTAAGAACTTGATTTTTTTTCTTAAGAATTCGCATTTTTTTCTGTTGATCTTAAATCCCACTTTTTTTAGCTTTTGTAGGACTGTATCAATATGCTCCAGATGTTCTGCTAATGTATTTGATGCAATTAGTATGTCATCCAGATAGACTATTACGAAATTCATCATGTCGTCTTGTAATGCTTTGTTCATTGCTCTGGTAAATGATGCTCCGGCCGTTTTTAGACCAAATGGCATTCTTTTAAATACATATGTATGGTTGTCGAATGTGAAACCGGTGAATTTTCTGCTTTCTTTTTCTAATGAAATCTGCCAGAATGCTTGAGTGATGTCCAATGTAGAAAAATATTTTCGATTTCCGATTCTTGTAAAAATCTCATCGATTGTTGGAGGTTGTGTATGGTCACCGACCATTTTTTTGTTGATTTCCCGTGCGTCTAGACAAATGCGTAGGTCCCCTGATTTTTTCTTTACGGTAACGAGCGGGTTGACGTATTGAGTTGCCGTCTTTTTGATTATCCCCTGCTCTTCCCATTCGCTTATCATTTCACGAACTTTTTCTCGATGAATTTCTGGTACTGGGTATGGTTTTCGTTTATAAGGTTTGTCGTCCATCATCTCAATTCGATGTTTGTAGTGGTTGACTTTTCCTATTCCTTCTTGGAAAACTTCATCGTGTTTATTGAGAATTCTTTGGAGTTGAATGCCCCCTTCTTGTTCGGACATTTTGATAGCTGATATCTTTTTAGTTGGGATTGGCTTGTTTTTGAACTGCACTTCGAATCGGTCGTTAATGTATCTAATTAGTGCTTCGTATTTTGCAAGCACATCATGGCCTATTACCATGGGATATGTGAGTTTCTCAACTACATAAAATTCGTGTAAAATTTCATACGAATTTATATTCATTAGGATTTGAACTTTGCATGCTACTGTCAATTCTTGTTCTCCGAATGCTCCGCGTAACTTGCATGTCCGTATTGGAATTTTGTCGTGCATTTCGCCCGCTTTGACTATTCGGTTTAGAGTTTGTTGCGACATGACCGAAATTTCCGCGCCTGTATCAATCAGTGTGCGTATTTTTGTTGTCCCGATTCGAACTTCTATTATTGGTTCTGTTTTCGGTTTATTTTCCTCTTCTTGGTCAATATCGTCTTCGAGATCTTGCATAATCTTGCGCGTTCTCATTATTGACACATGCTTTTCTTCCTTTGAATTTTTCTTCTCAGGTTTAGTTGGGTTTTGGTCCTCTTCTTCACTTGATTCTTCGTCTGTTGATGATTTTGGTTCCTTTTTCTTGATCGCTGAAATCCCTCTTTTTCCGGATGTATTCGTCTCTTTGACTGTTTTATTTGCTTTTGCAGCAGTCTTGAATTTCGTTACATTTTTGTTCCGGTTTTCTTCTTCACTTTCGCTGTCAGGGAATTCCACAATTGGTTTGGAACTTTGTTTCTTATTTTCTCCTTTATAATCATACCAAGGTAAAGCTTTTCGTCGTTCCTTTTGGTATTTTGGGTTTTGCTTTGTGTTCCAGTTTGTATTTTGTCTTTGGAAACTTTGTGGTTGTTTCTTTTTTGTGCCAGTATCTGGCTTGTCGCTTACTTTTTGTTTTGATTTTTCTTCAGCGTAAGCTTCTTTTTCGTCTTGGATTTCTTCCAATAACGCTGTTAATTCGGGAATGTTTTTGATTGTAGTAGTTTTTATTTCGCGTGCGACATTTGTATCAAAATGTCTTTTGATGCACCGTATTATTTCTATGTCTCCCATAGGAGGTTCAAGGAATTTCGCTTTTCGTGCCAAATCCAATGTGTAGTCGGACATTCTGGTCACTTTGCTTCCTTTAAATTTTCCCATATAAAGTTTTTCTCGGAATTTTGCTTGTTGGGATTCACCCCAAAAGTGTTCCGTAAATTTCTCTCGTGCTTCATTAATATGATTGAAGTCTTGTATTTCGAACCAGGCTGCTGCCTGATCGCGAAGACATCTTCCAAAAAAATATAAGAGGTCTTTATCCTCTACGTCTTCGTATGTTGCTATGGTATTGAATTTTTTCAAAAATCTCATAGGATTTATGTCTTCAGTTTTGCCGCTGAATTTAATTTCATCAAATGGACTTTTAATCCAGCCTCCTCTGGGTAATTTCATGCCTTCTCTCTGCATTACGACTGGTCTTGTTTCGATGGCAATTGTATTTTCGCTTGTGATAGTTTCTTGCGAGTTGCATCGACTCTTCAATCTCATATCGTTTTTGAATGCGTTGAAAAAGGTTTCCATTTTTTCTTTGAGACTTTGGATTTCTAAATAAGCTTGTTCTCCATATGATTTTTCTTCAGGTGTTTCCGTTGTGCTTCGTACTTTGCCCGATCTTAATGTTGATGGTGGAGAGTGCTGAACTCCCCGGAATGTTTGTCCGGTTTTCTCCGTATTGTTGTCCATGTTTATTGATTTATAATTTATTTGAACGGCTTATTAATTTGCGTAATTAAATAGCAATATTATCAGCGAGTTTTTGACTATTTATTAGCGTAACCTTTAATGTATAAGAAATGGCTTCTCGTAATGGTCCGCGCTTTTACCGATGAGTGGTGTCTCGAATTGTCGAGTGGTGTCTCGTAATGGTCCGCGCTTTTTTGTGACTCTATTACTGTTCGAAGTTTTTGCGGCACTCGTAATGGTCCGCGCTTTTTGGTCGCTGTAGTCTCTCGTGATTGGTTCGCGCTGTGTACTGTTGAGTGGCGTCTCGTAATGGTCCGCGCTTTTGTCTGGGACAATTTTTCTGATGAATTTTTGTGTATTACAATTTTCAGGTGTCTGAATGTCAGTCTTCCTGTTCTGATGACGATAAGCGTCAACCAGGTGTTATGATTCTTTATTAGTTTATTAATCTATATTAGTTTATTGCAATCACCAGGTAGCTCTAAAAAGAACACCTTCTATTATTGGTGTGCGTTAAACCTTTATTTCAGTTAAATTCGTTTCGTACTTTTCCAAATTATTGCAATCACCAGGTTGTTCTTAAAAGAACACCTTCTTTTATTAGTGTGCAACAATTGGACTATACTGCTACGTTGTTGATGCTGAAATAGGATTTTCTTTGTGCAAATATGCATAGAAAATTTGTTTTCAACCCGAGCATTTGCATGCAACAGTATTTGTTTCGCTGATATTCAAAATCTTGCAATATCGCGTTTAATATTAGCTTATTTAATCGATTTGTTTGAAATCAAATTTGAATAGCTATTTTGAGCTACCAAGAACTTTGAAAATTATGGTGCCGTTATGTTTAGAACGAAACTGAATTTATTTTTGTTCGGTTTATAATACCGAAATTAATTTACTGTATAAATTTGCGTGTTCTTAATTCATTATTCTGTATTCATGCAGATGTATGAGTGTCTGTATTATTGTTCTGTCGACGATAAGCGTCGGCAGGTGTTACGGTCACTTTGTGTCTTGTTTGACTAGTGCCGCCTTTGTCGGTATTTTTATTTTCGACGTTTTTCACGATCGCCGTTTTCTTTATCGGTGTCGTGATCTCGCTATTGCGATGAATTTTATCGGATTTCTTGCAGGTAATGTTTTGGTTTCTCGTGTTTCTTACGATGTATGTGTGTAAGTATAATTGTTCTGACGACGATAAGCGTCTGTCAGGTGTTTTGGTCACTTGATCAGTGCCTTCTTTTTGTCGGTCTTCCGACAGATTTATAGAGAAATTTCCAACTTTTCGTTGTCGTTATGAGAACAACGATCAACGTTTTTCTTTTTTTTTTTTTTTTTTTTAATTATATTTCCTGCAAAGAAATTTCTTACGGTTGTGCTTAGTATAAATTTTGACTCGTGTTTCTAAGACGTTTTTGCAAGCTCGTACTACATAAGTCGTACTGTCGGCATTAATTGCTGACAGCTGTCGCGGTCGCCACTTTATCTCGCTTTTGGTAATCGCGCCCGATATGCTACGTATATTTTCGCCAAGCTTTGTTACCGCGAAGGCTCACTCGTGACTAATAACGACGCGCATTTTACTGTGACCGCGCGATCCGATCTTGAAGTCGGAATCGAGACTTACAACGGTGACAGGTTGCCCGCTTTCGTCGATTACAAGGTCGCCAGTTGTTTTGACCATTAAACAACAAGGTATATTGTCGCTCGTTGATCCCTGTCGGAACCTTACCTTTGATGATCCGCCGTCGTCGGTTCGGCTTTGATCTATCACACGGTGGCGCCAGCCCTCGGTTTCCTTTGTCGAACAAAGGATCAAAAGATGGCCGTCCAGGCTTCCTCTGTGACGCCGCCTCACGCAATCACGTGATAACGTCAATTCCTTTGTCGGGATCTTTTCCGCTGCTGATGTTTAGTTTTTCTTTTCCTTTTTAGATCGCCGTTGGACCCAGGAAATTCCCGCTTAGCCGCAATGGACCTCGAGGAGACTCAGGAACGGTTCGTCGTGGGATAATCACGGGTAAGTAATTTCTCACGGTCTATGATTGAATAACTCGTTGGTTTATTCGTTTTCACGCACAGTTTTCTTTTGCGAAAGTTTACACTTTTTAATGACGCGTCGCGCGTACAGTGTCGTTAACGTTCCGCGTTACTGATACGTTTCCGCCCGAGTATTTATTATGGATCGAGTTTCCTTTATAAATGGGAAGGAACTCTTGTTGAGCTTTAGCAGATCTGGTGGATCGTATGGTTACTAAAGCTTCGCGTTCGAGTCTTTGACGATCCGAAAGATCGTTCTATCACAAAGAGCTCTGCTTGAGTTTTCGCGAGTCTCTTCGACCTTTTTACGCCCAGAACTCAAACTCGAACTTCTTCTCCTCTCCTTTTCACTTCCTCGACAACTTGCGGTGCCGGTTTATATACCAGTCTTGGGCTTGCCCCACTCTTGATCTTCTAGCCAATCGCTTCGCGTTGCCCCACCAGTGGCCCGCTGGCCACTCAGCGCCTTGCGCGCTTGCGGTCGTTGTATGCTATGCTCAACAAAAGTTCCTTTTTTCTTTATATGTTATGTTACGATATATTTACAATCTTACATGCTAGTTAATCTTACTTACTATTTTTGCGGATATATATATTTATCATTTATTTGTTTTATTTTTGGATTATCTTATTTCCAGCCTGACTATTCCTAAAAAAACCTAAGTTCCAAAATTATTTATTTAATCGTTTAAATTAAATATTGTCTTTATATAAACACTCGTATATAAATTAATCTATAAAACTCAATCTTAACTTTATTTCATTCAGAAATAGTCATGGTCGTTTTTTCTTGCAAAATTTACATTAATATTTTTACTCATATACTAATACCCTAAATACATGTGTTTTATATTTAAAAATGTATTTTGCTATATTTTACTATGCAATACTTAAAATCTTTTATTTTTAACTTAATCCATTTGTTTTAATTGTTCGCATGTATTTTGATGCATTTAATATTTCAACATAACTTAACATCGTTTTTTCATTTGAAATCATAATAATAACTTAAATTAGTTTTTACGTTTTAATTAACAAAATACCTATCATTACGTTTTGCACATGTATTCAGTCGTATCCCGCGACTTAATACTAATTTGATCTTTTTAGCCTTTTATTTTTATTTTTAACTTATAACTATAGCTGCCTCCTCGTGCTGTAGTATTACCACCTCCTTCGACGTGGGTTGCTCTCTCGGAGTGCGACTCTCCGTGGTTGGTCGCAACCTGCTGCCCAGATTCACCTATGGGTTGGTAATGCGTCCGCCATCCAAAGAGACGCTGAAAAACATTGACATAGCCATTAGAAGCGGTGTTAAACAGATCTTACATCTGCATGAGACCACAAATAGTGCCTTCCTATACACGTTTATGAAGGAAGGAGGACTTGGTCTTCTCGAGACACTTCCCATGGTCTATCTGGCAGCACTCAGGAACGCCGCGAAAGCGGCCGCATCTGACAATATACTCGTCCGAAAAGTTATCTGTAATGAAGCATCGCAAAAAGTGCACAAGTCTTACGCTGCAGCGCTGCGACTATCTTGGCCAGCGTCCATCAAGCAGATAAAGGATAGAAAGAGACAAATTAAGAACAATTACAGGCAGGAGTGGGCGCAATTAATTGCGCAAGGACAAGGGGTCCAAGACTTTGGCCAAGAACCACTCAGTAATGCATGGCCATCTCGTAGCAATCTGTTACGCTCCTCGCGTCTTATAGACGCGATTAAAATGCGAACCAACACTTATCCTACACGCATGACTATGCGAAGAGCGCACGATAATGTAGACACCGTCTGCCGGGCTTGTGGCGAGGCAGACGAGACATTAGGTCATATACTTGGTCAATGTAGTGCAACCAAGACAAAACGCATAAAGCGTCATAATGAGATAGTAAACCTCCTGAAAGATCGTCTCTCTGTGAACAACAGAGTTATAGTGGAACCCACTATAGAACTTCATGGCGAAAGATTCAAACCCAACCTCGTCATTTTGAATGAGGAACGGGCTCTCGTGCTCGACGTTACGGTCCGGTACGAGAACAAGAACTTTCTAGCAGAAGCAGCCAGAGAGAAGGTGGTTAATGTTACGTCCCGTTCGCAGTCGCGGCGTGTTATTCGCGAGTGTATGATTCGCGTTGCACGTACTCGAACTATTGCGCTAGACAACGTCGTATTACGGAAATTTTTCCGGGGATACCCACGACAAAGGGTTTTCCGACAAAGGTTGCACGATGCGGAGGAAAGGGAAAGAATGTGTTACCCTTAAAGTAGCAGTTACGGCGTGGAGCCTATCTGTAATTCTACAGTTATGATCGTGGTTCCGTCTTCTATCCTCGCCGGGACGCTATCTGGGTTACGCGAGTAGTCTTCGTATATAGACTCGCAAAGTTCGCATAGGTCACCCGCCCGTGAGAGGGTGAGGCGGTTGCTGCAAGTTCCGCAAACTATCCCAACTAATAATCCACCTATGGTTAGGCTATGTTTCCGGATCCGTGTCCAGAACAATTGAGAAGTTTGAGGTAACGCGGCGAAGCATGAAAGACAAAGAGCGGCTTTAGTTTCAAAATGAATGTACCCGATACCGACTTGACAGTAATACGGAGGCTCGAGAGGTATTAGGAGATTAACTCCTGGAAGAGGGGTTACACCTCTAAAGGGGATTGGGCACATCTATACCTGCCACGTTAGTTGTATTAAAAGATCATGCGTTGTTCGCTCGTAGATGGTTGATGAGACCGGACGTTGTCGAGAAGTCGGTAAATGTCGGTAAAGTGAGTCGATGTGGCGTCGATATAACGTCGGCAACTGTCGGTAACGATCGTCGGTAAAGGCCGTCGATAAAAGCCGGTGGTAAATCGTTGGTAAGATCGTCGATAAAAGAACGTACGTCGGTATATTGTCGGTAACGTCGGTAGAAGAACGTATGTCGGTATAATGTCGGTAATGTTGGTAAAAGAACGTGTGTCGGTATAATGTCGGTAATGTTGGTAAAAGAACGTGTTTCGGTATACTGTCGGTAAATCGAGAGTGTTCTTAATTGTTTATTGTTTAAATGACTACTTTGTTGTACGGATTTACGAAGTTATTTCTTGAGACACGAAGATTTTTAAGAGATTGAATTATTTGCGTTTTTCCGTGTTAGAAGATCGAGAGTTGTACCGTGTGCAGTGGACGACCCTAGTTTTATAGCCTGACCCTTTTTTTTATAGCTTCCGCAGTGATGATGGAAAAGAGGAAAAGTGCGTCGGAGATTTTTCTAGAATGTTCTCTTCCACGTGGTAGAACCGTCTCTGAATTTGCTAACACGCGCGATTCCTTAGGTTAACATGAATTTCACTTACCTTTAGTAGCACTTTCTTGATCGTGTCGGCTCGTACTTGGAGGTAGTGCGTGCGGCGAGGGTCGTTCACTGGGATGTTTGGCGGCGGCAGGCGTCGTGGTTGGAACGTTATTGGTATGCACTTCCACTGTAGGAGTTCGTCGTTGTTATTATTTTTAATGTTGAAAATGTCCTCGTATTCAGGATCGGCCTGATACTCCACTCCGAGAAATTGAGAATATTCCTCGGTCGCTAATTCACGATAGAGTCGGTTTAGTTTTCGTAGTTGATTATTCCTTCCCGCGCGTCGCGTCTTAGGCATATTGAATTTGATGCATCCTCTGAATGATTACTCAAATAAGGAGGGTTGATATGCGGCGGACCTCACTATCAATTCCTTATTTTGGCAAATGCTGAGAATGTTAATTCTAACTGTGATGAGCGGTGGTCCGCTCCAAAACAGTTTAAATTATTCTGAATTCAAACGCCGTATGACAGATTTAAACGCTATCGTATTTTATCACGGGAGTGGAAGTTTTGAAGAGTACTGAACACTAGTTTTCACACATGAATACACTGATTTATTCGTAAAGTAGTACAGGATTTGAAACTAGAACTTAGAATTTAGACTTAGACTTAGAATTTAGATTTTAGAGTTAGGATATTATACTTAGAGTTAGAATTTTAGAATTAGAGTTAGAATTTGGACTCAGAGTTAGAATTTAGAAGTGCGACTGTACTGTTCGGTGTCGCGCAGAGAACTGACGAAATTCGGGACTGCTCTGAGGTCCTTCGTTTTCGGGCGGCTCGGGCCTGCGGCGGCCTGGAAAGGGGGAACTCTCCGGAGTAGGGGCTCTCACCGTGGTGGGAGACCCTTAGGCGCTACAAAGCGCCACGCTTAGTTTCTAGCGGAGTTGTTAAGGCGTCATGGACGGCTTTGGCGGTTTTGTTTTTTTCAAATAATGTTTGATAGTTTTAGGATTTATTTTCTTATAGATGGAAAAAAAATTTACATACCGGTGTAGTAATGAGCCGGAACGTGACAATAGTAGTACAGGATTTGAAACTAGAACTTAGAATTTAGACTTAGACTTAGAATTTAGATTTAGAGTTAGGATATTATACTTAGAGTTAGAATTTTAGAATTAGAGTTAGAATTTGGACTCAGAGTTAGAATTTAGAAGTGCGACTGTACTGTTCGGTGTCGCGCAGAGAACTGACGAAATTCGGGACTGTTTCTGAGGTCCTTCGTTTCGGCGGCTCGGGCCTGCGGCGGCCTGGAGAGGGGGAACTCTCCGGAGTAGGGACTCTCACCGTGGTGGGAGACCCTTAGGCGCTACGAAGCGCCACGCTTAGTTTCTAGGCGGAGTTAAGCGTCATGGCCGGCTTTGGCGCGTTTTTCAAATAATGTTTGATAGTCTTAGGATTTATTTCTTATAGATGGAAAAAAATTTACATACCCTGACATATTAATGAAGCCGGACGTGACAAGGGGGATATTTCGACCGTCGAATGGCGGGATAGTCTCAAGTGCTTCCCTGAAAGACACCCTTGGACTATCATAATTGGTTCCGTGTTGGAATGCGGGAGACGCCTGTTCGTCGAGAAAGCGTCCCGCGGTGCTGGGAATATATTGCGTAGGTATCGTATTGTTCCCGCGCATGGAGTTTATCTCCTGGCGTAATCGTTCGATTTCTTGGAGCATATGATCGCTTAAGTCGGGTTTTTCGGTTGCTACCATTGTGATGGAGTTCAAACGTTTTTCCATCTCCGTTTCTTTACTCACGAGGTTACTGCGGATGATTTCGAGGTCTTCTTCCGAAGCCCGTTTTTCGCGTTCGAACGTTTCTTTCTGCTGTTGAAGCATCTCGGATTGTTCGCGTAACCGTGCTTCCTTGGCATGTAATTGAGCGCGAAGTTCGTCTATTTCTACTTCAGTGAGCTTTTTCGTACCCGATTTCCCTCGTGTTTCCATCGCAAATATTAACTCGTATCCCACCGCTGTCACCAAATTTGGTTACGTCTCGTGGGTTCGCGGCTGCAAAAATTTGAATGCAGAGCTCGGCTTTTTCCACGAGACACGATCGCTATTACGGGTACGCGAATCTATGCGATTCTCCCCGGGGATACCCGCGATCTGAGGTTATTCGCGCTGGAACTGAGGTGATCGGATTATTGCGAGGGACCTACCTGTGACTCTACTGTAATAAAGATAGCTTCGTCGATTGCTCTATGCGAAACGTCGTTGGGGGTTGCGTAAATAGTCTTCGTACGTAAAACTGACAAAGCTCGCACAAATCACCGATTCGCGTGAGGGTAAGTCGGAAGTTGCAGACTCCGCAATTTATTTCCGATAGGTGTTCCGCCTATGATTAGAGTATTCTTCCGAATCCTTGTCCAAAGTAATTTCGAGCTCAGGTAAGGTGGAGTATAGCATGAAATGCAGAGAGCTGCCTTAGTCTCAAAAATGGATGTACCCGACACCAACTTGGCAATAGAATAAGGGTTCAACGGTACGAAGAGATTAACTTCTGGAGGAGGAGTTATACCTCTAAGGGTGAGTGGGGCACATTTGTGTTGTTTGCGTAATCGAATTGATAATGCGTCATTCGCTCGTAGATCTTCGGTGAACCCGGCAGTTATCGAGAAGTTAGTAGTCGTCGGCAAAACCGTCGGTAATTGTTCAGTAAAAACACTGGTTAAGGTGCCATAAGTGTCGATAACCCGTTGGTAAAAGAACCGTATGTCGGTATATCGTACTGGTTAATGTCGGTAAAAGAACGTATGTTGGTATATTGTTGATAACGTCGGTAAAAGAACGTATGTCGGTATATCGTCGGTATGTTGGCAAATCGAAAGTGTTCTCAATTGATTATTGTTTAAATGACTACTTTGTTGTACGGAATTTACGAAGTTATTTCTTGAGACACAAGATTTTTAAGAGATTGAACTATTTGCGTTTTTTCCGTGTTAGAATTCCGAGAGTGGCACCGCATGTGGTGGTCGACCCTAGTTTTATAGCCCGACCTTTTTTTATGCTTCCGCAGTGACGATGGAAAAAGAGGAAAATGCGTCGGAGATTTTTCTAGAATGTGTTCTCTTCCACGTGGTACAAGCGTCTCTGAATTTGCTAACACGCGCGATTCCTTAGGTTAACGTGAATTTCACTTACCTTTAGTAGCACTTTCTTGATCGTGTCGGCTCGTACTTGGAGGTAGTGCGTGCGGCGAGGGTCGTTCACTGGGATGTTTGGCGGCGGCAGGCGTCGTGGTTGGAACGTTATTGGTATGCACTTTCCACTGTATGAGTTCGTCGTTGTTATTCTTTTTAGTGTTGAAAATGTTCTCGTATTCAGGATCGGCCTGATATTCCACTCCGAGGAATTGAGAAATATTCTTCGTCGCTGATTCGCGATAAAGTCGGTTTAGTTTTCGTAATTGATTCTTTCCTTCCTGCGCGTCGCGTCTTAGGCATATTGAATTTGATGCATCCTCTGAATGATTACTCAAATAAGGAGGGTTGATATTGCGGCGGGACCTCACTATCAATTCCTTATTTGGCAAATGCTGAGACTGTTAATTCTGACTGTGATGAGCGGTGGTCCGCTCCAAAACACAGTTTGAATTATTCTGAATTCAAACGCCGTATGAACAAATTTAAACGCTATCGTATTTTATCAGGGAGTGAAGTTTTTGAAGAATACTGAACACTAGTTCTCAAACATGAATACAATGATTTATTCGTATAGTAGTACAAAATTCGAGACTAAAACTTAGATTAGAATTTAGATTTAGACTTAGAATTTAGAGTTAGAATATTACTACTTAGAGTTAGAATTTTAGAATTAGAGTTAGATTTAGAATTTGGACTTAGAGTTAGAATTTAGGAGTTGCGACTATACTGTTCGGTGTCGCGCAGAGAACTGCCGAAAATTCGGGACTGCTCTGAGGTCCTTCGTTTCGGCGGCTCGGGCCTGCGGCGGCCTGGAGAGGGGCAACTTCTCCGGAGTAGGGGCTCTCACCGTGGTGGGGATCCTTAGGCGCTACGCAAGCGCCACGCTCTAGTTTCTAGGCGGAGTTTAAGCGTCATGGCCGGCTTTGGCGCGCTTTCAAATAGCGTTTAAGGAACTTGGAGTAAACGAAAAAATTTATACGGCCGACGTGACACTACAGTGGAAGTGCATACCAATAACGTTCCCAACCACGACGCCTGCCGCCGCCAAACATCCCAGTCGAACGACCCTCGCCGCACGCACTTACCTCCAAGTACGAGCGACACGATCAAGAAAGTGTCACTAAAGGTAAGTGAAATTCATGTTAACCTGAGGAATCGCGCGTGTTAGCAAATTCAGAGACGGTTTACCCCGTGGAAGAGAACATTCTAGAAAAATCTCCGACGCATTTTTCCTCTTTTCCATCGTCACTGCGGAAGCTATAAAAAAGGGTCAGGCTATAAAACTAGGTCGTCCACTGCCACACGGTACAACTCTCGAACTTCTAACACGGAAAAACGCAAATAATTCAATCTTTTAAAAATCTTCGTGTCTCAAGAAATAACTTCGTAAATCCGTACAACAAAGTAGTCATTTAACACAAACTATTAAGAAACACTCTCGATTTACCAACAGTATACCGACGTACGTTCTTTTATCGACGATCTTACCAACGATTACCACCGGCTTATACCGACGGCCTTTACCGACGATCGTTACCGATAGTTGCCGACGTTATATCGACGCCACATCGACTCACTTTACCGACATTTACCGACCTCTCGACAACGCCGTCTCATCAACCATCTACGAGCGAACAACGCATGATCTTTTAATACAACTAACGTGCAAGTATAGATGTGCCCAATCCCCTTTAGAGGTGTAACCCCTCTCTCCAGGAGGTTAATCTCCTAATACCTCTCGAGCCTCCGTATTACTGTCAAGTCGGTATCGGGTACATCCATTTTGAAACTAAAGCCGCTCTTTGTCTTTCATGCTTCGCCACGTGACCTCGAACTTCTCAATTGTTCTGGCGCAGATCCGGAAACATAGCCTAACCATAGGTGGATTATTAGTTGGATAGTTTGCGGAACTTGCAGCAACCGCCTCACCCTCTCACGGGACGGGTGACCTATGCGAACTTTTGCGAGTCTGTATACGAAGACTACTCGCGTAACCCAAGATAGCGTCCCGGCGAGGATAGAAGACGGAACCACGATCATAACTGTAGAATTACAGATAGCTCCACGCCGTAACTGACTACTTTAAGGGTAACAACATTCTTTTCCCTTTCCTCCGCATCGTGCAACCTTGTCGGAAAACCCTTCGTCGTGGGTATCCCCGGAAAAATTTCCGTTAATACGACTTTGTCTCGCGCAAATAGTTCGAGTACGTGCAACGCGAATCATACACTCGCGAATAACACGCCGCGACCTGCGAAACGGGACGCTAATACAAATTGGTGACAGCGGTGGATACGTAATTTTCCGAGCTATGGTGTGACACGCGCCGGAAACAAGGGAGAAAGGGAAGATTCGGTAGAAAAGGAGGGAACGAGGGAAAGAGTTTTTCCGAAGCAGAGTTAGCTGAAATTCAGTTGAAACTAAAACAACGAGGAAACCGAGTTAGCCGAAACTCAGACTAGACTAAAGACTAGGGAAGCCGCGTTAAGGTCTAAAGAAAATAGTTTGAAAGACGAAGCCGCCCTACCTAACCGACCAACGTAAAAAGCAGGATAAGAGAGAGCGCGAGTTGGAAACCCTTAGAGAAATAATGCAAAAAACGTCGGAGGAACGCCGCTCCTCGAGAAATGACGGCGTTAAAAGATAGCATCCTCGCTGAAATGGGGAATTGCGCCGGGAAGTAGCTCGTCTCCGCCGAGAGACCCAGTCCGTCTCTACGGCTCTCTGGACAACCCTTATTGTCCCTCGATGATTCAAACGGTCTAACCCGGCCCACATATGGAGTCGCCTCAACTCCCAAGGTCTCATTCGCGAAGCAACGGAATCTGTACCTTTTTTCGACGGATATAACGTACCACTAGGGCAATTCACGCGAGCATGTCGTCGCGCTCGTGAAATTATTCCTCCTTCCTCGGAGCGGAACATCACTGCTCTGCTAAAACTAAACTTCGTGGACGCGCCTATTACGCCGTCGAGGATGAACGTGCGAAAGTGTCGTACAATTAATAGACCTACTCAATAACGCTTTTGGCTCCGCGAAAAACAATCGATCAATATAAAGAGAACTTAGTACGGTGTACTTGAAACCACACGAGCATATGTTAGATTACATTAGTCGTGTTAAGGAACTCAGATCCGCGATCCTAGATGCCAGCGCCGTACAACGGAAATGTGAACGCACGAAATTGCTCTCGAAATCGACGAACTCACGGCACGATCATTCTGTGACGGTCTACCTCTTCAGTACAGACTGCAGATGGATAGACCGCCTTTTTCTCCGTACCGTTTGAGGCATTTGCAAGGGCAAAGGAACTTGCAAAGAGAAGAGGAGGAGCTGGACAGAGATCGAAATAAGCCGCGCGACCGTCGCGAACCGGTCCCCCCACGTAATGAATATACACGCCAGGCGCAAACTGATACTATTCCGCGCAATGGAAATTATTCTCGAGAGCGTTATCCGAATAATTTATCGCGTAAACAATTACGCGAGACCCCCTGTTAACGCGAGAAAGAGAGGATCGTCCAGCCTACAACGACAAGACGGCAACCTATAATAACGCGAACTCTAATAATTGCTCTTTCTCTCCCCTCGTCAAAATGACCGCCTTAACAAATGGTGTGTCGTATTGTAAAAACAATGGACACGAAATCGAGGAGTGTAGAAAACGCGAATACAATAATAACGCGCGGAAGAATGAGACGGGAAACGCATCGAGCCCTGCGGAAAGGTCGGGTACACTTCACCAAGGGCTTCTCCCCAAACGACCCGTCCGATAAATCTAGTCGAAGGAACGAGTACCGAGAAGCCAGAATCGCAACATTAAATTTACCGGTCATTCACACGCGCCCACCGTCGCCTTAATTGCTGACGGACTTTTACAAGAAACAACATTTATGATAGATACGGGGGCCGCCCCTAATCTCATTAAAATTCGAAATCTACATCCCGAGGTTGAAATCCGTCAAGATGGACACATTGTACCTTAGCGGTATAACAAACGAGAAGATAAAAACACTCGGGTCCCACCCGAAATCGTGTACATGGGTTACTCCCCTCTATCTCCACTCGGTACCAAATAATTTCCAATCCTTCAAGAAGGGATCCTAGGATCCGACTCCTCCAAGATGCTAGCAGCATTAATCTCAAGGAAGGGTCAGTGTACTGGCCGAAATATTCAAATTCCTTTCTCACAGCGCGAAACTATAGTACGTACCCGCTCGATCGCGCTCAACGTTCTACGTCAACGTACAAAATTCCGACGTCGCAGTAGGATACGTCCCGCGTCTTAGCGTCTGCGAAAACGTATTCCTCGGAGAAGCGATAGTCACTAATCACGGTGGAAGGGCATACCTCCACGCAATCAATGCTAGTGCTACAGACCGCGAGTTAGGGGTCCCTACGATAGACCTCCAGGACATAGAACAAATCTCTAGCGGAAAGCGAATCCGATGCAACCTTAGGGTCATCAAACCAAATCCTTTCTATTTCCTCAACCACAGAGTTATCCTCTGTCGAACAGAAATCCACTATCCGGGATCTCCTCGTCTCGACCATCTAAACCAAGAAGAAATTAACCATGTAACCTAACCTAATAGAAACGTACAGCGACTTGTTTCACCTGCCAAACAAGAAACTAGGGTACAACAGGGTTGCTATCTCACAAAATTACGACAGCCGACGGTCAACCCATTACATTACCAAACAAAAATCGAGTCCCTCCAATGCCCACACAAGGGGAAGGAAATGACAAGCAAATATACAAGGACTTACTAAACAACGAGGATTAACAACATTCGGACTTATCCATTCTAGAACCCGTAGGTCTCTCCTATTAATCACTTTAAAACTTAATTCGGGGCAATACAAGTCCGTATATCATCTCAGCAAAATCACGATTTTACGCCATCTACGCACCAGGTTGGAAGAAAATGCCTTGCTTGCTCCCGGAGAAGTTTTACAATCGCTTGTCTCCTCTCTTCTTAATGTGGCTGGAGACGATTACGTCAACCGCACTAATACAAGAGCAAACTTAAGTCAACAGCCTACCCTATGCGATTGTATTATCTCGTACCCGTAATTAATTTGAAGACATCGCGAGAATTGCCAACCAAGAACACATCTCTAGAAACGACTAAGCATTTTAATCCAGCGAGCAACAGACGGCAAAGAATAATGCTCGTTCTCGGCATGGCACGATCTCACCTGCTTCAGCGCGACAGTCCTACATCTTGTGAGTCCAAAGCGATATCACAAACTACAATACCGTTCGATGCAGGCACGAGTCGTCTCGTCACGGGCGCACAAATAAAAACTCGCTCGCCATCCCTCTATTCGAAAATCCACCACAGCAATGGACCTATTAATCCAGACCTCGCTTTTTCACCTTCTTCCCCATTCAAGCTTCTCAACCCACATCATCGACAGAAATCCGTTCGACCGTCTGCTGCCTAGGCATTTAAAAAAACATTAGACTCTTTCCATTTCTTGATTCGTCTTAAGACCAGTGACAGGTTCCTACAAGAGGACTCATGGGATTTAATGGTCTGATGCGGAAAACACTACAAGGAATCCAATCTTTTACATCCAATCTTTTAGTTTTACTCTCGACTGACGCCCACTACTTTCCGCGTAATTGCTAAGTTGACACTATGAGTTTGAGAACATACGCCCCCACCAATCTCACTTACTTGTACCCCGGAGCTGAGTAAAAACGATCGAATCAAGTCAACAAACTAGGCAGAGAGATTGAAGCAAAATCGCCTCGCCCCTAAACCCTAACGTGATTCTCCCAGTCTTTCCGCTCTTTCGCATATATTATACACCAGTAAACCCCAAACTCTTACGTTCCATCTTTGGATAGTAACTCATATTATTGTCCCCCCCCCCCATTTTCTTCGCCTTTCCTCTCTGGACCGCCCGAGTGCCGCCTCCAACAGGCTAAATCATCCCTCTTTTAACGTCGCAAGGCTCCCGATACCTCCTCATTAATCCATTTTTTTGCGCCTCCCCCGTTCTACACAATCCCTAATAATTAGAAGATCGAATTGTTCCACATACTGCACGGTTTTTTTACTCTGGCTTTCTTCTTCTCTATCTCGTATCCGTTCACTCTTCCTTTATTACAAACGCACTTTTCCGATCTATTCGCTTCCTTATTTCCCTCGCGTTTACACTCCCTTGCATCCCCCTATCTCGCCCTCCTTCTAATTTATCAACAACAGCGCCCACACATCATTTTTCTGCAGTTTGATTGGATCATCTCCTGACAGCTCTCATTGCTTACTTTCCCACTCCACCTACAACTATCGTTAAGACCCCCTCAGTGCCTATATTATACTATATAACCAGGATGTACACTTTACATAGTCAAACCCAATTTTGGCAATTCTCTTCTACTTCGCCAATCATCTCCCAGTTCCTCAACTTCGCACTCACACACACTATTCACCTCTGTCTGTCTATGTACCACCCACCAATATATTCCTCCCCTCTTTACTGCTGGCGCTACCTTCGGGCTTCCTCCCCGGTGATAAAGACCAGCGTGTCACCTTGAGCACTTATTCTATCCCGCCCCTATCCTCCGAACCGGTTGACTAGTTTGTATCCCACAAAGCCTTGATCGCCAATCGGTTTACTTACTAGTCCTATGACCACTGACAAATCATCTGCTAAATTCCATAACTCGCCGAAACGACCTTGTAAAAGCCACCTCTGGCTCCCTATGCGCCTCCTCATTGTCCCCTCGCGTTTCCCCGTTGTGTCAAACAAGCACTTTATCCCAAGATCGATACTCTTACAGCTTAGCTTTTGACCTTCAAGATCAATACCATCTCCTCCTCTGTACCTTAATATTGCAGATAGTGACAACTCCTCCCGATGTCAATGCACATGTGAACAGACACAATACCTTACCACTTCACGATATTTTCCAAGATTTTTAAACGAGAGCCATTCTCATACCTCTACGTCCCTCCTTTCATTCCCTCATGACACCGTCCTTTCTGCTACTTCCTCCCCCTTCTTCCCCCTCCGTACCTCCCCTCTACATACCCCTCCTCCCCTTGCTTCTCCGATTCTCTTTGTACCTTTTTACTCTTTTTACTTTCAGACTTGGCTCATCACCTCCCCCCCATGTTGTTTATGTGTCTCACACGTCCTTTCCCCGCGGGTGGCACAACAAGACGCGGCCCCCATCACGGGCAAGACTTTTCGGGCTTCCTCTTCACTGACTCTATCCTTACTGATGGACCTTATCGCGATTGTCGTATCTAGATCTATTATTTCTTATCCGCTGGAACCCAAGGCCCCCTCTGGACGTTATTTGTACTCGCAATACGCAGCCTTATACCATGTGTGCTACCCCCCACCTCTTCCTTACGCCAGCGTACTGCCACAGACAACCGGCAGGCAATCTGGGACCCCCGCCCCCACCCACACATTACTTCTTTTATAAAGCAATGTTTCAGTCGCTCCGCTTTCTTTGTCATTCCTACTTACTCCATATGCGTAGCAATCTTACCGAAAGCAGCTAAGAAAAATAGTATGATTCATCTCACCAATCGAAAAGGAACTACTATAGCATATCGTTCTATGCGTTCAAGTACTTTCACGTTCCTTATATATATGGACGAAAGTTTACACTAGTTACGGACATAGACCCGCTGGGTGGAGGCAGTCCGAACGGACCCCACTCACGGCTCATCCGATGCAGCTGATAACAACTTGCGGAATACGAATATAGCGTAGTATATAAGACGGGAAAAATTAACGATAACGCAGATTGCCTTTCCGAAACCCCACCCAATCCAACCTGCTAAACCTAAACGATGATAAAGCCCACATCTACCTCTTGACCAAACCGCGACCTCTCCAGTTCCGGAAGAATCACTATTTAACAAAAAAAAAAAAGGGCGGCTCCGTCGAAAAGCCGCAACAAATCGGAAGACGATCGTCGCAGCAAAACGGACAGCGACCGATTACAAGCACCGACCCACCAAACACGCGATCCTTCTACAAACGATATCAACAACGACGATATTACAATGACGAAAACCGGCGAAAAAAGCCGAGACTGAGAGCGACAACAGTTCCGCGATCCCTAGCGACGACACCCCTTATTTTCGATACTATAAATGGAATTCGATTCGTGCAAAGAAATAAAATGGACCGCAAGTTAATCGATCCCCAGATTAATTCGTCCGAGTAAGGGGATACACCTAGTCGTTTTTGTACAAAAAGGACACAATCGACCTGATGCTCGCATGCTCTCAAGAGAACAAATCTTTGCCCATGATTAGAGGAGCAGCTCTAGCCAGGGGCAAGGTAAACCGGCGGACCAGGGGAAATCGCCAAAATTAATCGGTAGTCGTCAAAGAACGCGAGGGGAATTACCGAAAAAGAGATACTACAAGAATCATTACACGGTTGGATGTAGTCAGAGAATGGGAACTGTCTTCTATCTATTAGCCAGAGGCGGATATCGACAACGTACCCTGGAACGCGGTACACTCTTTACTAACGGCGCATTCTAAGCGAAAATTAATGTAAATATTCATTTGTTATAACGACATATCTATTTCCCCAAAAAACCGGAGAGAGAACAAACATTATCGCCGAAAATCATAATCAGCGATCGGTGGCCAGTAAGGCATCACAAAAAACAGACAACGTCTAAAGAAACGCTAACACTGGAAACGGTTATGATGAAAATGAAACATCAAATTTTTATAAAAACTGTCGCCCCTGGTTCAACTAAAAAAATTCGTCGCGTAACGACAGGACAACCAATGGTTCTAACGGACATCCTGGGCACAGCCTTCGATAAAAATAAAATCTCGATGGACATGCAAGTATTGGGGACCGGGTACCGTCACACGGACTAATAAACCAACTAATATACTACCATTACCAGATCTTTAAACAAATATCACGTAGCATCCTCTGCAAAACCGCTTAACGCGATCGACGTAGCTGGCGCGTTCCAACAATTGAAAATAATAGCGTCTTCGGGAGCGCCAAAGCTATTCTAAAAAGATCAGGGATAGATTTCTAAAGAGCCTTACGCGAAACAAGCCAAAAAAAGGTTTAAAAGTAAGCACTTCAAAAGACGGCTTACGGCCGCAATCTAAGGCTCAATAGAGCGATCCACCATGTCTTGTGGGAATACTTAAAGCAATCGTAGATAGAAGCAATGCTTGGGACAAATCCTTAAAATAGCGTTCATTTTTGCTTATAATACTCGCGTTTACACGCGGGACGCGACCCCTAGACACACTCAACACCCCCTGAATTAGCTTTGGAGGATAGCCAAGCCACCCACTTCAATACCCCGATGTCGCCAGACGTTACGGACGAGAGTACGCGAATTATCCTTACAACCTTTGTAACAAACTGAGTGACGCCCAAGCCGTCGCCGGCGGGAAACTTAATAGCCGCTAAACAAGAGGCAGAAGGGCTACTACGAACCGCCGAAGTTAACGCCCAACAGTTTCAAGCGGGACCACCGTGTTGTAACTTATTAAAAGAACCAAGAAAGGCAAAATAAAAAGCCCAATCAATTACACCGGTCACTCATTAAACTTCATTAGTCCTTAGGGTAATCGTAACGTTAAGTTAGCCCATCGTAGAAATAAGACAAAAAATACACGAAGACAAGCTAAAAGCTCCCACACAAAGGACCCTATCGAGGAAGACACCACTCCGGGCAGAGGACTATATCTTGGAGCATTCGGCGGAGAAGAGAACGGCCAGTAATCGACGAACCTCAGGAGTAGAATGGAAGACCTACGGCTCGATCCTAATAGCAGTTCGCTGTTAGCCATAAACCTCGACGGACTACTAGTGATGCTGCGGCGGGAATTGGTTCTAAATTACTTCACTATCCCTCACGGATATCGGAGAATGGAACCTAGATAAATTGAAGCGGACCAACAAAGAAGAGTATATATACAACTGCTAAACTGGAGCGAATTCGACCACACTCATCGGACTCCAATGTAAGGTTGAAATCGATCGAACCATCTACTACTGTGGGATGCACTCACATGTATCCTTGTTGCACAATGGAAGGACGCGAACACCCGCGAAGTATCGGCAGAACCTGCAGAGAAACGATACAACACCGGTACAACTATAGTCCTGGGAACAAACGGCTCATCACGGGACATCAAGGTGAAATACCACCAACCACCGTACTTGACCCGCAGTGAACCACCAGAACCGACGGAACATGCTTCGGAAACTCAGTGCCAGCGGAAACCGGTTGGCACTTGGGATAACGTGGGTCGTTCAAGCATTATACAAATTAACACCGAAGACTCGAGCTCCCCGTCAGAATAGCCCCAATGAAGTACATACCTCCGGTGCTATGATTGTCCCGTAGTGAAGGAGAAGCAACGACCCGCAGATGGCTCAACCACATATGGGACGGCGCTACCCAGCGTTTAAACCCCACTTAAATCGCAAACGACCCCTCTCCCAAGGCCTAGCGCCCCGCCTTCATCAACCCCAAACAGAGGGAATCCCCGACATCTACAAAAGTCACCCCAAAAAACCATTTTTGTTTTGGGCCCCGAACCAGGAAAATAAATGTGTGCGGCAAAAATTTTTTGGGGGAAGGAAAACCCCAAACTCGTTTCCGAGACTAAAACCGGACATACGTTTAAGGGCCACCCAGGGCCCCAAAATCGATAACCTCGATTTTTTTTCCTACGTAAATTCCAAATTCTTTTACGGGGAAAAAAACCTTTTGAAAACACAATTGCAAAATTGTTAAAAGGGAAACAAAATGGAACAAAAATGTGCTTTAGAGAGAAAAAATTCAAAAAAAAACGCTTCTCTCTCGCCAGCTTTCCCCCCCGGAAACAAAAGGGGCCCCCAATCTTTTTCAGGAATGGACCAGGCTAAAACCCGCCATTCCGGGGCGAAGCCCTCCATTTGAATCAAATCCCGTACCGGGGGAGTCCCAAAAGTACGAAAAGGGCCTGAAAGAGGAAAACCGAATTTCCCCGTCACCCACCAAAAAACCCCTTTCCTTTTTCCCAAGATCAAGGATACTTCCCAAAAAAAGGAACACCCAGGGATTTTTCCCACGTGTTTCGTCCCCTGGGTTTGGGGCCTCCAAAATTTTGGAATCAAATGGCCCCCGAGGGCACGAAACGCTATTAGGGGGACCGAATCTATGCGATTGGCCCCCCCCCCCGGGGGGTACCCGCGATCAGGTTTTTTGCGCTGGAACTGGGTTGGGGAAACGGTTATTGCGAGGGACCTACCTGTGACTTTTACTGAATAAAGATAGGGTTTGGGCGAAAGCTCTATGGGGAAACGGGCGTTTGGGGGTTTCGTAAATAATCTTCGTAAGTAAAATGACAAAGCTCGCACAAAACACCGATTCGCGTGAGGGTAATCGGGGGTTGCAGACTCCCCAATTTAAATTTCCCATAGGTGGTTTCCCCTATGATTTTAAATATGCTTTTCCGGGAAACCCCTTTTCCAAATTAAAATTTTGGCTCTAGGTAAGGGGGAGTAGCAAAAGAAATGCAGAGAGCTGGCCCCTTAAATCTCAAAAAGGGGGTAACCCCAACCCCAAATTGGGAAAGAAAAAGGCAAAGGTACGAAGAGATTAACTTTGGAGGAGGAGAAATTTAACCTCTAAAGGGGGAGTGGGGAAATTTGTGGGTTTTTTGCGTAATCGAATTGATAATGCGTCTTCGGTCGTAGTTCGGGAACCCCGGCAGTTTTTTGAGAAGTTTAGTAGTCGTCGGCAAAAACCCCTCGGTATTGTTTTGTAAAAACTGGTAAGGGCCAGGGAAGGGTCATAAAACCCCTTGGTAAAGAAGTTTTGTCGGGTTTTGTTTTTTAATGTCGGTAAAAGGGAAAAATTATGGGTTTTGGTATATTGTCCCATAAGGGGGGTTTTAAAAAAAAACGGGCTTGTGGAAAACGTCGGTTTAAATTTTGGAAATCCCAAAAATGTTCTCAATTGGGTTATGTTTAAAAAAGACTCCCCTTTTTTAACGGATTTTCGAAGTTATTTTTTTAGACAAAAAATTTTTTAAAAGATTAATATTTGCGTTTTCCGTGTTGAATTCCGAGAGTTTGGGCCCCCATGGGGGGGGTCGACCCTAGGTTTTTTAGGGCCCGGGCCCTTTTTTTTTTGCTTCCCCCGTGAAAATGGAAAAAAGGAAAAAAAGGTCGGAGATTTTTTCAGAATGTTCTCTTCCACGGGGGAACCCTCTTGAATTTTCTAACACGCGCGATTTCCCAGGTTTTAAGTGAATTTTTACTTAAAACCTTTTGTAGCCTTTCTTGATCGTGTTGGGTCGTACTTGGGGTAGTGGTGGGCGAGGGCTTTCGGGGGAAATTTTTTGGGGGGGGCGGCGGGCCCGTCGGGGTTTTGGGAAAACGTTATTGGTAGGGGAAAACTTCCCGGGTAGGATTTTCGTGTTGTTTTTAATTTTAAAATGTTGAAAATGTTCTCGTATTCGGGAAATGGGCCTAAATTTTTCCACTCCGGGGAATTGAAATTTTCCCCGGGGGCGCTGTTCGCGCTAAAGTCGGTTTATTTTTGTTTTGGATTTTTCCCCTTCCCTGGGGCCCCGGGGTTGGGGCTAATTGAATTTGATCCCTCCTTAAAATGTTTACTAAATAAGGAGGGTTAAATATGCGGCGGACCTCACTTTTAAATTTTCCTTTTTTTGGAAAATGCGGGGAATGTTTAATTCGACGGTATGAGCGGGGGTTCCGCTCCAAACACATTTTTGGAATTTTTCTAAATTCAAAGCCGTATGAAAAATTTTAAAAACGCAAAATTTTATTTTACCCACGGGAGTGGAATTTTTGAAGAAAAACTGAAACCTAGTTTTTCCCACCGGGAATAAAAACCTGATTTTTTTTCGTATATTAGTACAAAAATTCGAAAACTAAACTTAAAATTTTAAAATTTTAGATGTAGACTTAAAAATTTTAGAGTTAGAATATTAACTTAGAGTTAAAATTTTAAAATTTAAAGGGTTAGGTTTTGGGAATTTTGGGACTTAAGGGGTTTAAATTTTTGGGAATCCGACAAAATTTTTCGGTTGTCGCGCAAAAACCCTGCCAAATTTGGGACTCCCTTTGGGGCCTTCTTTTCGGCGGGTGGGGCCCGCGGCGGAGGAGGGGGGGGGGAAACTCCCCGGGTGGGGGGCTTTCACCGTGGTGGGGACCCTTTAGGCTACAAAGCGCCACCCTTGGGTTTTTAAGGCGGGGGGGGAAAAGCGCCCATGGCCGGTTTTGGCCCGCGCTTTTCAAATACTTTTAAGGAACGGGGTTTTAACCCAAAAAAATTTTTATACGGGCCGGATTTGACAACCTCCCCCCTTAAAAATAAAAATGTTGGAATTTAATGTTCCAACTTTTTGGACTTTTTTTTTAGCGCTACGATTAGGTTTTAAAACTTTGGGGTTATGTAAATATTTATTTATTCGCCGTAATCTTTCATTGGGGGAACACTGAGGGGGATTTTTTCACACACTTTGCCACTGTCTGATTTTTAATCGAAGGGTTTTTGTTTTGTTGGGGTCAGGTTAAGGGGGTTCTTCTTCGTTTTGTTTGGGGGGGGGTTTTGGGGTAAAAAAATTTCGTCCGTTTTTCCTTGGGTTTTCCGTCCGTGTTACCCCAAGGGGTAGGAGGAAAGTTGGGCAAGGGTTTCCCAAAAGGGGTCGAGTTGATGTAGAATCCATCCCCTACAAACCCATTGGGGTGCGACCCATGGATCAGGGGGTTTTCGAATTTAAATTTTTCAAAAACCTTTCGGAACGAAGATGCCCCAAAAAACCCCCCGGCGCTGGCGGGGTTTAAGCTTATTAAAACCCTTCCCTAGCCTGGGGTTCCCGGGATTTTCCCGCTATTCCCGGGCGAGAGTTTTCTCGTCTAATAAATTTTTTCCAAAGGGGAAAAATGCCGGGAGAAATTTTCCCGTTCCCCTTGCTTCCCCCGGCGATTGTGTGGAGAAATGGAGGGTTTTTCCCCCGGGGAAAAATGATTGGGCGCGAAGGGGGATTTAAGATCTTCGTTCGTTTAGAAAACCAAATGGGGAAACGAGTGAATTTTCCCGGGCCCTTTCGTACTTTCCCTGAGGGTTTGGGTTTAAGGGGCCCGATAGTAGGCCCGGTTTCCAACCATTCCAGGGTTTTTTGGGGGTTTTGTCTTTCCAGTGTTGGGGGTATTTGGTAAAGAGTTTGGGAAAAGTTTTTTGCAATCCCTCGATGTTCCGGGTTTAGTAAGTATTTGGGTTCTTTGGGAAGAGGAAGAGTGAAATTATTTTGATGAGTGACGGGGGTTGTTGTTAGCACCCTCGGTTTGGTCGTAGGGGGCAAATTTGGGCAGTTAAAAATTTTTGAGGTGTATAAATTTACCTTTCCCGTTTGGGGGGTATAAACCCGGAGACTTAAATTCGGGGGGGGGCCCTTTCGTCAGGTTTCTATGTTTTCTAGAGAAAGTCGTTGAGGAGGATTGCCTTTTCCCTTTCACTTTTTGCCCCCATAAATCCTTTAAAGTTGGGGGAGCTGGGTTTTAGGTGTTTCCGACGTATATAAAATTTTTAAATTTACATATTTAAATGGGCGAGGTTTTTTCATTTTTGACCTTGGAAAAGGGGTTTTGAATTTTCCCTTGGGGGCCCGTTTTGAGGAAAACCAAAGCTTGGGGGTGTTTTCCCTTTGCCAAAGGGTTTAAACCGCATAGTTTTTGGGCTCGGTTTTTTTTGGGTAATGGGGAAGGTTGGGGAACCGGGGCCGTTACTGTAAAATCGTTTGGGGGCTTCCCCCCTTTGGGGGGTGCCGGGCGACAACGATAGCATTCCTTTGTAGAGAAAAATCGTATGTCCCCAAATGACAGTTGGGGCAATTGGCCGATTGTCCAGAAGGTGGGCCCGGGGGCCTTTTAATTCATTTGCCCGTCGTTTTCGGGACACTCCAAGTTTCCCGATTTTTCCCCGGGGGAATTTCGGTCTTTAGGCTTGACGATCCGTCGTCCCCTGAACCTAAGGGGGCGCTTTTAACTGGGTGGCCCGGGATTTTCCGTCCCGTTTTTAACTGATCCTGCGAGTGTCATTGCTCTTTTGGTTTGTTGCATTTTGGGTTAAAACCCCCTAATTGCTGGTTTAAATCCTAGAATATGGTCCCTGTTTTGTGCAATTTTTTCGGCTTTTTCGGGCCATATTTGGGATATACTTCCCGTCTGCCGTTTTTGGCCCCCGCGGTAAAGGGGAGTTTCAATTTTTCCCCATTTTAAAATTTTAGTCCCCGGGCTATTTCGATTTTGCATTGGGAGGCAGGAGTACCCCGAATTCACTGATTGGGGAGTTGTATATAGACTTCCTCCCTTTTAGGGTTTTGATGGCTTTTTTGGTTTTTTCACCTTCGATATCTAAAAGAGGGGAGGGGTGTTGTGATGTTTTAGGCCCTTTCCCCCCATGATCCCATTAGTCCGCGGGGTAGTTTGGGGCCCGGGGGAAAGGGCCCTGCCCAGGATAATTCAGAGTCCCCCCCTCCCTTGGTGGTTGGGGTTTATTTCTGGCCCCTTCCCCCCGTTTTGGGGGGCCGAGATTATTCGTCTTCGGAGTGGGGGTTTCCAAGGGGGGGGGCCCTTGATGGGGTTTGGGGGGTTTAAACTTTTTCCATATTTTACGGTTTTGGGTTTTTACATTGTTTATAGCAAAATTAAACGTTATTTTTCCCCCAAATATCTTTTTTACCCTATGGGGAACCGTTATTGGTCTCCAATTTTCCCTTTTGTTGGGTTCCCTTAAGGGAATAACGCTATCGTTAATTTAAAATTTTAGCGTTTGATTTTTTATCGTTTATTTTTACTTTTTATTTTTAGCTTTTATTTAATTTTTCCGTGCTTTTTTTTGGGGGAATCCCCAAATTTGTTGAATAGTGTGGTTAAATATTGTTTATAGCTTTCGTTAGTCATGTTTTCTTTTTTGTGGGGGTTTCGCTCGAGGGGACCCGGGGGATTTTCCCGAAAAGAGTTGTAGGGAGTGTATTTTGAAACCTCAGGTACGCTCGTATTAAAACAAAAAAAAACGTTTTGCTATTTTTAAAAAATTTTGATCCCATTCACTATTTTTTTTCAACAAATTGCTTCAAATATTCCCCCAAATCCCCGGTGGTTTTTTAACAGTTTTCCCACTTCGTTGTGGTTTTTTACGGTGGTTTTTTCATTGGTTGTTTTTTAAATTTTTGGGCTACTGTTTTTTTATGAGGGTGTTATTTAAAATGGAGCCCCGGTTTGGGGAGGATCGCTTTGGCGCGCCGAAAGTAAAATAAAAAGGTTTTTGTTAGGAAAAAGCTTCTGCATTGTACGCTCCCGCTTTTCGGGGGGGGATCGCAAGGGGGTATTTGGGTTTAAAGGTTTCCCGTAAGGTTTGGAGTACGTTTTTGTTTTTTTTTTGTGGTTGGGAGGGGGCCCCTTTATCCATTGGGGAAAAATTTTTGAAGGGCCCAATCGGGGGGGGGTCGGTTTTGGGTTTATTGGTTTTTTTTTTGGTTTTTTAAAAGCGAACCAAATTTTTTTAATTGACAAGCGCGGCAGTTTTTTTACAAAAAATTTTGGAAAATCAGTTTTTATACCGCTCCAAAATGTAGCGTTTTTTTAAACCTAGGAAGTTTTGGGGATGCCCTTTTTGCCCCGCTAACCCCCCCGGGAAATGATTTTCGGGGGAAAATTTTTTTCTTTGGGGCCTTTTCCCCGGGGCCCCATTTCGTTCGACAAATAAAGGTTTTTTTGGGCGATTTTGTCTAGTATTTTTAATTTTAAAGGTTAATATCGTTTTCCAAAAATACATTGTCAAAAGTTTTCCCTTTTCTGATCGAGATCGATTTCAACCCAATTTTCGGGAAATTTCTAGTGCGGGTATTGCCCTTTTTTTAAATTTTTTCCTTTTCGGGTTAAAAGCCCCCCGGGAAAACCCCTTTCCCTTTAAAACCCCGAAGAAATTACGCGTCGGGGGCCCCCCCGGGGACTTACCCTTGCCCCGCCCCAAAACGCATCTCTGGGCATCGGGAAGGGTTCGCTACTTTCCCAAAATTTTGGGTCCCTTGTGATCGGTTTTTTCCTTGTTGCTTATTTAAATACAAGGGATCTTTTCGGGTCGCGAAAGTCCGGGGTATTTATCACGCGGGGCCTCACGGCGGCCCGTGGGAAAAAAGGAAATGTTTTAAAGTTTAAAGGAAAAACCCCTCGCTACTGGGGAAATTGGGGGGTTTCTATCGGTTTTTGGTTTTCCCAGTCGCGGGCCTCGCGGGGAAAAAAGGGGGGGGAGTTTTGTTTTCCCCTGATTGGAAATTTTCGGGGGGCGGGGGGGAAAGTGTTTTGCCCCCAATCCAGTTTTTTGTGATTCGTGGGGTTTTTTCGCCTCGGGTTTTCTTTGGGGGGGAATAGGGATTTATTGGGGTGGGGCAATCTTTTTTATTTTTTGGGAGGGGGGATTTGGGGCGACTTCGGGCTGGGTCTGGGTAGGATTTTGCGGGGGCGTTTTTGCATTGGGGGTTTATTTTTTTGCTTTTTTTAAAAAACCCCAACTGTTTCTAAAAGTTTTTTGACGGGCCCTCGGACAAGACGGGGAAAAGGGGGGCTTTTACGAATGTAGCCCCACCAAAGGTTTTTTGATCCGTGACCAAAATTTTAAATTCTTTCCGTATTGTAGGGCCGAAGAAAAAAAACGCTGTAAAATATTGCAAAAGTTCCTTTTCATAGTTTGAAAAGTTTTTGCTCGGCCTATTTTTAAACCCCGGAGGTGTAGGCTTAGGGGGGTCTTTTTCCCAAACGGCCCTTGGGTCAGGGACCCGCCTATTGGGATATTTCCCGGTGCGTCGGTGTTAAACGAAAAGGGTTTCGTAAAAATTTCCCGGGTACTGTAGTTCGGTTTTTTCAATGCATCGCGGAGGTGCTAAAAGGTGGCCCCCTGTTTCCCATGCCAAAAAAAGGTCTCATCCTTTTTTCCCGCCGATCGGTAAGCGGGCGGCATCTTCCCAAAAATTAGGTATAACCGCCGGTGTAACCCCCAACCCCAGAAATTTTTATTTTTGGGTTTTTTAGGGCCCGGGGGAAACTCTAAAAAACCGGGGTTTATTTTTTTTTAGGATGGGTTTTAAACTCCAGTTTCGCTTATGACATGCCCGGTACGTGACTTTTTTTACGGGGAACTCGAAACTTTGGGGGTTTGGAGCCCGCAGCCCTGCCTTTAAAGTCTTTTCCGCCAATTTGGGAAACTTTATTTCGTGCTCCGCAGTGGGGGCCGAATATAATACGAAAAAAAAAAAAGGGGTAAAACAATTTTTTCCCGGCCCCTTAAAAGTCCGGTGAGTCCCGGGTCCATGATTTTTTGGGAATGTCCGGGGGCTTTTTTTGACCCCAAAACGGAATTCCCCTTAAAATTTTGGGAATGCCCGTACTTTTGGGGAAAAAACCGCCGTTTTAGGGGGCGTGTGCTTTACCCATTTTATTTGATGGAAACCCGATGCAAAATCGAATACGCAAAAGTACTTCGCGTTTCCCTTTTGATCGAGGTTTTCCCACTATTTTTGGTAGGGTCGGTCCCCGACTTTTTTTTCATTCAGCCCCAAAATCTTTTAAACCAGCGCCAGCGTTTTTTAAACCTTTCGAGTCCGGTTTTTTTTGGACGACCCACAAGGGGGAGTTTTTACGGTGAAAGGGGGGAATGGTTAAATGACATCGTTCTCGATGAGTTTTTGTTTTTTTTTTTAAATTTTTCCCCCTTTTGTCATGGGGGAAAATCGGTATTTTTTCGTGTGGACCGCTTTTTCGCGGTTGTGGGATTGTGTGGGTGGGGACGTCTGTGTAGTGAAAATTTTCGGTGGGGAGACGGAAAAAAATCTTTGTAAAACGTTTATGGGGTTTTTATGTACTTTTTGTTTTTTTTTTCTCCCCCCAAAAATTTAAGTGTTCAACCCCGGAAAGCAGTGTTTTTATTTCCCGGGACGAGATTGTTTTGTTTTGTGGGTCAAGCTGCACGTGTTGAGGTTTTGTGTTAGGTTTTTGAGATTTGGCCCCCAAATGCCCTGGGGTTAAAGGGACCGTCCTCAGTTTTATGTGACCCGTGCTTTGGGAAATTTTTTAGGTTAAGGAAAGGGTGCTTTTTACCTGAGATAGGATGAAGGGTCCTCGAGGGTTTTGTGGACAAGATTTGGAAATTTTCTCGCTCTTGTAATCTTACCCCAGGTAATTTCAATTCGTGGTCCTTGTCGCTTAGGGTTTAAAGGGGTTTCATAATACTGGCCCTTTCCCATTTGGACGGGTGGAATTTCCTTTAAATAGATGTCTTTTGTTTACATGAAATTTGGAATATATCCATGCTGACCCCGGGATTTTTGGGGTTTGGGGCGAGACGGGCCCGCGATCTAGCCGGGATTTTTACCGTCGGCTCTTTTTAAAAGGGGTTTTTCGTTTTCTGCCAAAACCCCCTGGGAGCCTTGGGAAAATTATCAGGGCGCTCGCGTAAGAATTCGAAAACCCCAGGGTTCCCCTTGGGGAAAATTGGGGAAAATCGTCTGGGACTAAGTGGGGGCGATCCCTTTACCGAAGGGATTTTATAATTTTCGCTCCGAGCGTTTGATTTTATGTTGTAAACCGGTAAGGAAAAAAAATTTTTGCTTTATCGGAAAAGCAATCGGGGGTTAGTTTGGGCCCTTTTTTTAACCAAGTTGGGTGCCGCGCCATATCTATCATGAAATTTGTTTTTTGCGTGCTAAACCGTCCGCGGGAATGGGAAACGGTGGGGGGCCCTGGGGAAAAAAGTTCGGAGTTAGCAAAGGGGATTCTGGTTTCTCCAGGGGTTTTTCCCCGTTTATTAGTTTGATTGGGGCGATTTTGGTTTTCCCAGACTTTTTCCCCCCAACCCCGTCCCGGGCCTCGAGGGGTTAGGGGGGTTTTCCCCCGACGTGAGTTATTGTATTTCCCTTTTCCCGGGACTCCTCTATTTTGTGTCCCGGATTTTTTTAAATCCTACAGTAATTTTTTGTTTGGGTTTTTTGGTTATTGGGCCCGGGGAAACCCCCGGGTTTGGGTCCCCCGTTCTGTAAATGTTTTTCGGTCTCTGTGAATGTGTAAATATTTATAGGCTTTTGGAAACGGCGCGTTTCTGTTTCCGTGTTTGTTTTGGGCGCGCGGGGGAGACTGGCTCGAGTCCATTGTTTTTTTTGGAAATCGTTCCCTGTTTATTTTATTTGGGCGTCGAGGGGGGCTAAAGGCCTTATTCGGATTACGTTCGTTTAGAACGGCGCGGAGTTTGAATCTTTTATTTTTTAGTTTTCCCATCTTTTGCGAGAATTTTTACGTGGAAAAAACTAGGGAAAAGGGTTTGCGATAGTGTTTTTTGTCTCAAATTTTATCCTATAGGCGAGTGGCCCCGCCCTCGCAGGGAAAAATCGGCTGTTAAGGCGTCCGAAATTTTGTTTAAATGAAACCCGAGGATTTGCATTCCGCGTCGGCGTTCCGGGCCCTTATAGAAAGTCGCAAGTTTTTACGGGCTAAAGAAACCCAAGGGTAGGGGTCGTTTGGGGTTTTAAAGGTTAAAATTTGTCAGTATCCCCCATACTGGTCGATGGTTTTCCCCCGGGGTCCGAAGGCTCCATTCAGGGGGGGTCGGCAAGTTGAGTTTCGTTTTTGGACTCTTTGTCTTCTACGGCGAAAGTTCCCCCCGCGTAACTTAGTAAAGTGGGGGGGTAGGTTTTTCGTCGGACGTGGGGGGAATTTCTTTAGCGCGTTACTGCTCGTAAAAGAAGAGGGGGATATTGACCGTCAAAAGGGCGGGGATAGTCTCAAGCCCCTGAAAGACACCCTTGGACTATCATAATGGTTTCCGGTTGGAATGGGGAGACCCGTTGTGGGGAAAAGCGTCCCGCGGTGGGGGAAATATATGCGTAGGTATCGTTTGTTCCCCGGATGGAGTTTATCTCGGGCGAATCGTTCGATTTTTTTGGGACATATGATGCTTAGTGGGGTTTTCGGTTCCCCTACCTTTGTAGGGATTTCCCCAAAAAAGTTTTTTCCACTCCTTTCTTTACTCCCCTTTTTTTTACGCCGGATGATTTCGGGGTTTCTTTTCCGAACCCCCTTTTTTTCCGTTCGCGTTTTTTTTTTTGGGGGAAGGCATTTCGGATTGTGCGTAACCGCCCCTTTTTCCCCCTGAATTGGGCAAGTCGTTTTTTCCCATTCAGTGATTTTTTTCGTACCCGTTTTCCCCTGTTTTCCACGCAAAATTAACTCGGATCCCACGTGTCACCCAATTTTGTTACGTCTCGGGGGGTTTCCGGGCGGGAAAAAAATTTGAATCCCAGACCGGTTTTTTTCCACGAGACACGATCGCTATTAGGGGTACGCAAATCTAGCGATTCTCCCCGGGGATCCCGCGATCTGAGGTTATTCGCGCTGGAACTGAGGTGATCGGATTATTGCGGGGACCTACCGTGACTTACTGTAATAAAATAGCTTCGTCATTGCTTATGCGAAAAATCGTTTGGGGTTTTCGTAAGAAATTTTGTACGTAAAAAGACAAAGCTCGACAAACACCCAAAATTGGGGATTTTGCTCTGGGGTCCTTCGTTTGGCGGCTGGGCCGCCGGCCTGGAGGGGTAATCTCCGGGTGGGCCCAAACCGGGGTGGGGACCCCCTTTAAAAGGGCTACAAGCCCCCACGCTTTTTTTTCTGTAGGCGGAGTTGGCGTCAGGCCGGGGGGGCCGCTTTTCAAATAGCGTTTTAGGAATTTGGGAGTAAACAAAAATTTAAAAGGGCCCGGACGTGACAAAAATTGACAAAAAACCAAAAAAAAAAAGAAATCAAATGAAAAAAACAAAACAAACCCAATTAACTTAAAATTTTCAAAACCCAAAGGACGAAAATTAGAAAGTTTCTTTTAAAATGAGACAAACAAAATAAGTAAAACCGCGAAAAAATTTAAATATTAGCAAAAGGGGCCCTTTTAGAAAAAAAGCTTTGAAAATTTTTGAAAAAAAAAAGGGAAAGGGTCAAAAATTCGGGTAGCAAAAATAAAAGTACTTACCTGATTTAACCCCCGCCCAAAAACCCTCCGGAAGGAAATATGATGTTGAACCAAAACAGAAAAAATAAACCTAACAAAACAAAAAGCTAAAAAATTAAACCTAAAAGAAACTAAGCCGATAGAACAAATGAAGATTTGGACCCAATTAATAGAAAATTAAAAGGGATCAAAAAAAAATTGAAAAAAAAGGAATCAGAAACTAAAGAATAAGGCAGTTTTAATTTGAAATAAATAGCAAACAAGCCCTAGATTTAATAAAAAAAAAAATTTTAAAAAAAGGGTTTTTAAAATTGAAGAACCAAAAAAAACCTCCCCATCTATCAAATATCATTTGAAGAAAGAATACAAGCTTAAAGATTTAAAGGAAGTTTTAAATTTGGAAAAATTTCGATCCCCAAAAAAACCAAATGAGACAGAAGAACTAAAAAAAAAAGTTATTATGAAACACATTTTTTAAACCATAATAAAAATAATGTAAATTTGGATATAAAATCCGGGTAAAATTCTTGGGAAAGGGGGTTAAAAAAGGGGAAGAATTTTTAATAAATTTGGGAACTTTAGAAAAAAAGAAATCCCAAAAATATCACAAATTTTTAAAAAATCCATAGATTGGGCTATAGAAATTTTTTTCCCAAGGGTCACAGTAAATTTTTTTGGGGAATTTGGGGGGGGTGAAAAAGGCCACGAAAAAAACCTGTCAAAAGAACGCAATTTTAAAATTTGTGTACGCAGAAAAAGGGAAAAGGGGCAAGCATAGCGTAAAACCCCAAAGAAGGGCCCCTGAATAAAAAAAAAGATTTAATTTCCTAAAAAAAAATTGAAGGGAAACCTAAAATTTGGGCAAAAATAAACGCAAAAAAGACAGGGGGCTGCGGCTCCCAATTTGAACTCCTAATTAAAAAACCCTCCCACAAGATTTTTTGTGTATTCAAAACCCTTTTAACATAAAAAGGAGTTCGCGGATATTTGGGCGGGGTACTATCAAAAAATACAACCAGTAAAAACCCCTGGGTTGCTGCCATAATTGCAAATAAAAAAATAGGGGCTTTTCTTTAAAAACACATTTTTGACACTCCCCCCTAAAATGTGTTTCCCAAAGTTTGACTGGATAAGGACTTTTTCCATTAAAATACTTTTGCCAATTCTCACTAAATTGACCAATACAAATTGAAGGGAAAAAATTAATCACAATTTAAATTCAAAAAGAAAATCATAACTTGGATGCCAATCCCAAAATCAATCAAATTTTTTTCTGAATAATTGGAGACCGAGGAAAATCAGGGAAGAATTTAAAATTTTCCCAATGATTATACTTAATAAACAACCATTATACACCAACTTTTGAATGGTAAAACCCACGACCTCCCCTTAAAGTCATGAGAACCATTTGGGTATTGCGAAGATGGAATGTTTCTAAAAATGCATTTACTAGTGCCAAAATTTTTATTTTATTTTTAGCCCTTAAAAATTTAAACAAAAAAACAAACAAAAAATTTTTAAAAAATACAAAACTAAACCCAAAGAAACCCTTTGGGGAAACATTAAAGGAGCCCTAAAAAATAAATTCCCAAAAATAAAGGCTTTAATAAATTAAAAATAGATGACCAGAAATGGGGGGTCAAAACATATTCTACTATACAAAACCAAAATATCCCAAAAAATCTATACCGTATAAAAAAAAAAATCTAATAAACATTCCTTGGGGGAATGACAATCAGCCAAATGGAAAAAATTTAAATAAGGCAAAAAAAAATACAACAAATAAAAAACAAAATTGGTTTGGACCTACTCAAAGGGATGCAAAAAGGGGTACAAAAAAATTGGAACAAATACTGGGCAAATTAAAAATCAAAATATAAAACCCTGAAAAAATTTTTGTGCCCAACTGATCAAGAGATCCGGGAGTTTCCTTAAAAATTGTACGAAAAAAAATAAAAAAGAGTAAAGGAAAAACCCATCATTAAGACAGGGGGGGGACAATAAAAATCCCTTTTAAAAAAAAGAAAAAGGGCTACCAAACCAAAAATGCGCCCCAAAAGACAAAATAAAATTAAAAACCGACAACATCGAAAAATTTAATTAGGGGACTTTAAAAAACTATCAAAACGGAAACAGGGAAAAATTAAATTCCCATTTCAAGAAAAATAACGCGAAAATGGGGCTAAAATAAAAAAGCCCCCCGGATTAGAAAAATTTAAAAAGGGAAAATAATAAAACAATTGGAAGGAAAAGCCTGAAAAAAATTTACACACTCACAAAAATTGTTTTAAAAGAAAAAATATTTCCCATGCAGGGAAAATAGCTAATTTAAAGGGAATCCCAAAAAAGTTTTAGAAAAAAAAGGTATTTTAAAACTTTTTCCCGAACCGATCTTTTTAATACCGACAATGAGAAGAAATCCCGAGAAAATAACGGGAGGGGGAATGTAAGAAAGCTAAAAATTATTAAAAATTTTTAAAACCCCAAACCAATTGGTTTTAGACAAGAAATTAACGGAAAAACCAAAAAAGCCCACCAAAAAGGGAAGTTTAAACAAAAACAGCCCAAAAAATTTTGGGTTTTGCAATCTTTAATAACAATTCCCAAGGTGTTTTTGGGACAATCTATGGGGGCCCTCTATCTACATAGACTGTTTAAAAAAAATTGCAGACAAAGTTTTATAAAAGTATTTAAGTCATATTTTTAGAAAAATCAAAAAATTAATTTTAAATTACCAATATGAAAAATTTTGGAAAAAAGGGAAAGGGGAAATCCCCACGGGGTCCATTATAGGCCCAAAGGGCCGGGAATTGGTGCGGGATCTGTTTCAAACCAATTAGCAAATTGCTTTCCGGCTAAAAAAGGCTGAACGGTGGCATATGCCGATGAGGGTCGCAATATTAAAAAAAAGAAATTCTAGAGCGAGTATAGAAAAAACGCAAACCCAAGTTATCAAACCATTAAAAAGTGGTGTTACCTGCACGCTGGCAACTAAAAGACTGCCGCGCTCTCTTAAGGGGAAAATTTGGGATAAGGAAAAAAAAAACCCAATTTAAAAAAAAAGTTAAAAAAGGTTAAAATTAAATTTCAAAGTGAAACTAAATCCCGGGGGGTTATATTGGATGAAAAATTGATTTTTTAAACCCTCCCAAATAAAATTGGGGGGAAAAATTTAAAATTTAAAATAATGGCAATCAAAAAAAATTTTGCAAAAGAAAAAGGGGGAATAAAAAAACCCCGGAAGAAAAATTGTAAAAAATGGTAGTTTTGGCCGATTGCTACGCGTAATTGGCATGGTTTGACAATTGGAAACTTTATGGAAAAAAGACTCAAAGGGGCGGCACAGCGCCCTTTATTAAAAATGATACCAGGAAACGAACTAAACCACAACAGTGCAATGAAAACCTTTGGGCCAGTCCCAAACCCAAATTAAATTTTAAAACAAAATAAAACAAGGAATCAAAAGTAAAGTTAAAAAATTTAAATTCTTACCAGGGGGAAAATACTCGTACACACCCCCAAAGCCATGAAAATAGAATTAGGGGAAACAGCAAAATTAACCGAATTAACAGATTTCCCGGGAAAATTTGGGCAAAAACCCCAAAGGGAAGACAAAAAATGTTTATATCTCTGATGTACCTTTGGGCCAAACAAAAAACAAGGGTTTTAAAACCCAAAACCCGGGGAATG
Source organism: Nylanderia fulva (assembly GCF_048542155.1). Taxonomy (NCBI): domain Eukaryota; kingdom Metazoa; phylum Arthropoda; class Insecta; order Hymenoptera; family Formicidae; genus Nylanderia; species Nylanderia fulva. The sequence continues at coordinate 49,297 of NW_028190579.1, forward strand.
TGTATATTTATTAACTGTGAAAACGAAGCCCCTTTTCCCCGCCCCCCGGATCGGCTCGCCCGGTCCCGGGTTTGGGGAAAAGGGGGGGGACTCAGATTTCCCAATGACACACGGTTGCTCGGAAAAATTAATTTTATTGGGGGCCAAACCTTTTTTTGGTTTCTCCCGTGATTCAAACCATTTACACACACATTAAAAATGGACAAACGCAAACCCCAAAGGGATAACCGACCCCTAAAACGACTTATTTGCTAGGGACAGATAAAAATTTTCCGGGACGCGACCTAAATTATCGGAGGGGAACACACTTTTTGCTAGGATTGCCCGGTTTAAATATTACGGCGAACGCGCCCCCAATTTAAATACGGCCGGACCGCCCTTATTCAAAGATTTTTCCAACGGGGACACGCGTACGGGGGGCCTAAATAAGGGCGAGTTTCCGTGGGGGCGCCGGTGACTTTCGGAGGACCCGGTGACCGAGGACGCCCGGCCTTTCCAGAGAACGTTTTGTGGGCCCGGGGTGATTTTAGGGCGGACCCGTGACCGAGGCGCTCCCCTGCACGACGAGAACGCTCGTGGGCCCGGGGGTGTTTTTAACGGACAGGCCCCGGGCCCGGGAAAACGCTGGGCCTGCACACGAAAAAACGCCCCCGGGGGTGTTTTGGGGTTTTGGGGGAGTTGAGGATTGATCCTGAGTACCTCGAGGGACCAGGACGGGACTTGGTTTCGAGCCCTGGGCTGCGCCGCTCTTTAACCCCTGGGCCCCCCCCACTCTAAGACAGCTTGGGGGGGGTTTCCGAGGAGGGGTGGGGCAAAAAGGGGTTTCCCCCAACTTTTCGTTTGGGTCCCCCAAAAGGGGCCGTTTACACGAGCGCGGGCGACTGGGTGACGGCAAAATCGGGCCCGTCCAAACCCCTCCTTTTCTAGGGGGGGGTGGCTTTCGACATCGTTCGGGGTCTTCCTCTCGGCAAAATCTGATTCCACCGGCCCCGTCGGGGTGCGTCCCTTTATACCCCAACCCCGCCGTGAATGGTGGCGGCGGGGTTACGGAAATGCCCGCCCTTTTTGGGCCATCCCCCAAAATTTCCCCGGGAGGGGTTTCTTGGCGGCCCCGGCCCGGGGTTCTGGCACTGGGGGGGCCGGGCCGGGTTTTGGGGGTCGGGGGGGTTTGCCGGTTGGGGGGGCTCCCTGGCTGGTGGCGCGAAAAAGGGATCGCACCGGGTTGGGCCTGTTTTTTGGCCGCGATGCGCTGGCTTCCTTGGGTCGGGCGTCCTAACTGGCGCGTTTTTCCCGGGGCGGTGCGACAGCGGAAATGGCTTTGTGTCGGGGGGTCCCGGGTTGGGAAAACCGATGGGGTTTCGCGGATGGTCGAGCGGGTGGCGGGGCGCTGGCCTTTGCGTCGGGGGCCCTGGTGCCCCGGCAAACTTTTTGGGGGGCCCGGGGGAGTCGGAGAGGCCCGGGTGGCCCCGTCGATGCCGGGTTTCACCCGGGGATAGGTCGGCTCGCCCCGGGGGAGGCGGGGTGCCCCCAAAAACAAAAAGTTCCCCCGGTCGCTGCTCGGCGTCGGCCGTTTGGATGGGGCCCCTTTTCCCGGTCCCTGGCCGGGGGGTTGGGCCCTGGAAAGGGGCAGATTTTCGCCCGGGAAACGGACGGATTTTTTTTTTGGGGGGCGCTGGTTTGCTTTCTTCGTTTGGGTTTCCCCGTGACGGGATGAGTTCCGACCCAAGGGGGCCCGTTCTTTATACCCCCGGGGATCTGGACGCGGACCATGAATTTCCCCCTCCCGTGCGGAACCGGGGGGGGAAAGCGCGGGCCATGAAAGGGGCCCCTCGGTTTGGGGCCCCGGGGGCAAAAACGCGGCCCCTGAAAATGTCGTTTCCCGGTTTCGGCCAAAGAAATTTTTTGACAAGACGCGGACCCTGAAAATGGGCCCCCCACTATTTTTTTTTTTGAAAAACCCGGGGAAAACCCCCAAAGGGTTACCCCCCGGGGGGGTTAAACGGGGGGCGTTTTTTTTGGGGATCGGAACCCGGGGCGGTCCAGGGCGGGGTTTTTTAGGCGGATTTTTTTGGGTCCCCCGGACCCCCCCGATGCCTCGCCCCGGGGGCCTTCGGGCCCCGTTACGGGGGGGAAAAAAACTTTTGATCGGGGGAAAGGGCCAACCCCAAATTTTGGGCAGTTTTCTTTAAAGGCCCCCCCTCTTTTTTTTTGATAAAGGGGGTCCCTTTTTTCCCCCCTCCGGGGGCCAACTTTTTGGGGCCCCGTCGCGGGGGCTAAAAAAAAGGTTTCCCCCTTTTTAAATTTTTGGGGGGGGCGGGCCATTTATTCTTTAAAAATTTTTAGGCCCCTTCCCCCTCGACGTCAAATGTTTCAGGAAAATTCTGGGGGTTGCCGGGGGGCGGTCGTCGGGGTTCGGTTTTTTGTAAAACCCCCCCCCACATCAAAGGGGGGGTTTTTCCCCGGATTCTTTTTTCGGGGATTGAAAGCGAACGGGGGCTGGGGGTTTTTTTATCCCCCGGGGTTCCCCGGTTTTTCCCCCAAAAATTTTTGGGCCCCCCTGGTCCTTTTTGGGGGGGGGTTTTTGGGTCGCTCGACCCGGGGTTTCACTCGGTTCGTAGGCGGGGGGGGTTTTAAAACTTGATCCCCAAAAAGGGTTAAAAATCCCTCGAATGGTGGGGATCCCCAAAATGAGTCCCGTTAAAAAAAAGACGATGGGGTCCCCGGGCAGCCGGAAAAAAAATATAAAACCCCCACCCCCCCTTTTCGTTTACTTTTTGGGGGGGGGGGCTTTTTGGGGGGGGTCAAAAATTTTATCCATTTTGGGGGAAAAAAACCTCATGGGCAGCCCCCGGATGGCCCCCGGGTTTTTTCGTGGCAAAAGGGCCCCCCCCCCAAACAATGGGAACCTGTTTCCAAAAACGTGACTTTGGGGGGGTCGAATTTTCCCGGGCCCCCGGGGGAAAGGGTTTTTGCGGCCTTTTTGGGGGGGGCAGTTTTGGGGAGTTTACGGACGTTCATCCCCCCCCGGAAAAAATTCCCCCCCCAATAATATAAGCCGCTAAAACCCCCCGGAAAATTTTTTGAAAGCCAAATGGGCCGGCGGTCGGGTTTGGGAAAGGGCGGTTTTTTTTTTCCGCGCGCCCGGGGTTTTGGGACCCTGGTTTTTTCCCCCTTTCCCTCGGCTTTTTGGGGGGTGGGAAATTGAGATCATGCAGGGTGTTCGAGCAACCGTCCCCGGTTTTTTTGGGTCGGTAGTCCCTTTGGGGGTTTTTCCGGGGGGGTTTTTCCTTTTTTAAAAAGGGGGGGTCCCCCCGCATCCTTTGGGGCGGGTTTTATACCCAGGCCCCGGGTTTAAAAAGAGGGGCGTCGGGCCCCCTGTTCCCCCTTTTTTTTAAAATACCGGGGGGGCATAGTCGGGGCTGAAGCTCGAAACCCCCTCCCCAGGGGCCCCCCGGGGGGGGGGTTTCCCTTTTCCTTTTTCCCAAAAAAAGCGACTGGTGATGGGGGGCAACCTTAAATGATAACCCCCCCCAAAAGTCGCGCATTCGAGGTTCCCCCCATTTTTCCCCCAAAAATTCTAGCTCTGTAGCGCTGTTTTTCCTTTTCTGGGGGAAAATTTGGGGTTTTGGCTGGCGTAGGGAAAAAGGGGGTTCGGCCCTTTTTATGTTTTTTTTGGGGGGGCACGGGGCCCCCAGCCCCCCCGGGTTGGGGTCGGGGGGAGGGGGAATGGGGGGCTGGGAAAAAAGGGGCAACAAGAAAATGGGTTTTTGGTTGGGGGGGCCCCCCCTTCAACTTTGGCAAAACCCTTTTTTTTTCTTCCCCGGGCCCCCCCCAAAACTTGGGGGTTTTTTTTTTGGGGGAACGTGGGCAACGGTGCGGCGGGGTGGAGAATCTGGTACAAAAAAGGGGGGACCAGGGGGCGAAAGGGGCCCCCGGAAAATTTTGGGGCCCCCTTTACGTACGGTTTTTCGGGGGGGGGCCACCGGCAACCCCCCCTTTTCCCTTTTTTCCCCCGGGCAGTTTTAATCCCCCCCCTTTGGGCCCTTTTGCCCCCCAAAAATTTGGGGACGGGTGGGGGCAGAATTGGGGGGTTTGTGGGGGTTTAAAAGGGGGGGCGCTTTTCCCCCAAAAAACCCCCGAAACCTCGGGCCCTTTTTCCCTATTTGGGGCCCCGTTTAAGGCCCAAAATACGGATGTCGTCGAGGTAACCAAAACGTTGGGGTCGATTTTCCGGGGGCCCAGGGCCCTATCCAGCAAACCCCGGGGAAAAAGGGCCCGGGGGCCGGGAAAAAAACCCCCAAAAGGGATTAAATTTTAAAATTTTGGGGGAAATTCCCCCCCCCCGGGGAAATTGGGGAAAAGGGGGGGGCTTGGGGGGGTTTTTCCCGGAAAAAAGTGGCCCTGCCCAAAATTTCCTTCCCTTTTTTTCTAGTTTGAAAAAAGGGGGCTGGGGGCCCCCCCGGGGTTTCGAGGTAGCGAGGGAAATTTTTTTGGAGTTTTGGGAGGGGGCTTTTCGGAGGGTTGATTCCCCTTGCGGAAATCGATACAAAATCGGTGTCCTCCATCCTTCTTCTTGACGAGGACTACGGGGGAACTCCAGGCGCTGTTGGACGGTTCGATCACTCCGGCTTCCAACATTTTATTCACCTCGCTATCAATGACGGCCTGCATGGCCGGATTACGGGGTCGGTATCTCTGCTTTATTGGGGCTCCAGGCCGCAATCTGATCTGGTGTTTGGTGCGATCGGTGGGGCCCCCTGCACGGACTCAAATAACCGGAGTTCGGTATCCAAGAACTGCCGGAACGCTGGTCTTCCTCTGGTGAGCGTGGGGAGATTCCGGCGGACAGTTTGCCGTAGACAGACGCCACCTGGGCCGGGAGCCGTCCTCCCTGGTCGGTTGGATGGGGGAGGGCGGCAGCGTAATGCGTAACCGAGCCCATAGGTCGACTCCGATTAGTACCTCGCTGCTGAGGTTATCCAGGACCTGGAAGCGGTGGCGGACAGAGCGAGGGCCGACTCGGATGGCGAAGCGGATCGAACCGGAGGTGGGTGCCTTGGAGCCGTCGGCTAAGTTGACCGGTTCTTCGGACGGCTGGATCTGGAGGCCGCGATCAGACAAGCGTTTGGCCATGGCGGCGTTCACAAACGACACTTCGGATCCGGAATCGAGAAGTGCCCAGGTGTTGAATCGGTGAATCTGGACTGGTAAATGCGGCCGCGGTGTGTACTCTATCTGGACGCGGGTCGGACGATGGCCGCCTCGTTTCCGACCCGCCGGTCGTTTTCCGTCGGAGGGTGGCAGTCTCGCGTTAGGACGCCATCCTTCCCGCACTGCGAGCAGAACTTCCGTGCTGGGCGGCGACAGTCGAGTCGTGTGTGCCCTCGCTGTTTGCATCGCCAACAGCAACTCGCACGGTCATAGGTAGTGGCGGCAAGATTCGCCTCGGTGGACCGTAATGTTTCGCGGCGTTGTTCTTGGCGACGCCGGTGGATTTCCTCCCACTCGGCGGCACGACTGCATAGCGCGGAAACGGAGTGCAGTTCGTCCAATCGAACGTATAGCTGGAGTTCCGGGTCGGCGTTTTCGTATAATTGCTCGAGCCGTTCCTGGCTAGTGTAGCCGCCAGCCCGACGCATCATTGTCTGTACGGCGGTAGCGTATCGCGTAAACGCTTCTCCTGGCTTCTGTCGCCGGCCTTGTA
>NW_028190579.1:60000-78964 GCF_048542155.1 Nylanderia fulva
CCGGAGGTGCCGCCGGTCGGCCGTGGTTCCCGGAGGTGTCGCCCGGCCCGGAGGTGTCGCCGGTCGGCCGTGGTTCCCGGAGGTGTCGCCCGGCCCGGAGGTGCCGCCCGACCCGGAGGTGCCGCCCGGCCCGGAGGTGCCGCCCGGCCCGGAGGTACCGTCGGTGCTTATACCTTATTGTCCCGGCATTTCGTTTGTTTCCTTCTTAATTAATGCTAATTATCGTTGTTTGACATTCGCCATACGGCTATCGTGATAATATTTTATCGTACAATAGGACTTTTCGATCGTTCGCTCTCCGCGACTATGTCTCGATTGAACGCGCCTTTCGGCGCTCGCGCTCGCATACGGCCGTGCGTAGGACCGTGCGTCGCCGACCGCCTGGCCGGCCGGTTGGGTACTATCAAGAGACACGGTAGTGTCTCGCGACCAGTTAAGGGCGTAGCCGAGACACCGTGTATCTTAACGCGAGTCGGACATTTGAGTCTTTATAATATTTCGAATTCTCAATAACGGCTGAAGCAATCAAGTTTATACTAGACTTAATCGATAGATTGAGTTTGAATTATATAATAAAAGTGTCTTTATTTCTGCTCTACGTGATTTGTAAGCAGAGATATATAATTGCAAAGTCGAAATATGAAAAATTTCTTTTAAGAAACGTCCCCGTCATCATTATTATCATCGACCACGCAAACATAGTAGTATCGTGCTACACGTATTCACACGTATACAACACATGCGCACACATATATCACACGTACACAACACATGAATAGATGCATGTATTGGAAATGTCCATCTCGCACGTTTTACAACAGACGGCGATAGTTGCCCTCCGCTATATTGACAGCGTGCGGGGTTAGATATTTTCAATTTTCAATTTCAATTTTTACATTCAATTTTAATGTTATTATTTGCAAATTTATTGTCATAATAATTTATGTGCAAGTTTACAGTCTGTGATACAAAATCAGATATTTTGCTATTATTTCAATAATATTTCAATTATATAAATTATAAATGCCTATGTATGAGTGTGCATATATTTTTAATAATTTTCTTAATTAGCTTCTATATTTTTTTCAGTTGTACATCAAGCAGGTAGCATTATCAGCTCACTTGTGAGCATGGGTTGGGCAATGGCTAGTTATCATCGCAGCATTTGATTAGCTTAACAAGATAAATCTAATATCAGTGCTATAGGAACTATTTTACAATTTTTCTGGCATTTTCTTATTGCAGGTACATATATATCCAATAATTAATATACAAAATTAAATATTATTCATCACACACTTTGTATCAAAATAATATATTTTTTAAAATTTATTTAATCATTTTTATCATTGTGATTGTAGTGGCAAGGATCTTATTGCTCAGTGTCATTGCAAGCATCTGGCCTGTATATACCATAATATATTGCGTAATACATTGGCTAAGTATGACAATATAGATTTTGATAGATTCCCATGGAATATTGGAATTTTGTCGGACTTACAGTCATCCACCACATATGCAGCCTACAATTAAAGAACGCATTTATTCCATATGATTTGCTTCCGTTATTGGAATATTTAAAATAAAAATTTTATTAATAAATTTCGATGAAATAATTTATAAGAGGTTGAAGAAACTATGAAACAAATTCAGTCTCATAAAAGGGTAGTTGGAACAATAGTGGTGAATGCAGAAGGTATTACATGAGATCATTGACATGATTTACTTGTAGTTGTAAACAAAAATTTATAAAATTATATTTGTTTTAGGTATTCCTATAAAGTCAACATTAGATAATACGACAACAGTTCAATACGCAGGTTTGATAAGTCAATTGTCAGATAAAGCTCGTTCTGTCGTACGTGACTTGAATCCAACAAATGATTTAACTTTCTTGCGCATACGTAGCAAAAAACATAAAATTATGATGGCACCAGATAAAGAATTCATATTAATAGTAGTACAAAATCCAGTTGATTGATATTTAAAAGAAACAAAAATATATTTCAAAGTTAAGATTTATTTTTTTGGTTGTTAATTTAATCTGTATGCTACATTGGATGTTAATATCTATTCAATTAAATAAAGAAAAATAAAAGAATAAAGCTTAAAAATTATACAAAATGCAGTATTTAATTACTAATTTAACAAATTATGAACTTTTAGAGTTTTTAAATAGTGCTTTCTTCTTTGGTAACAATATTATATTTTTAAGTTTGATAATTATGAAAATATGTATATATAGTAATTCATGGCATGTTTATTTTTGTATTTAATACAATTATAAATGTACATTTCTCATCAATAAAATATCACAGTATCTTTTTTATAATTTAATTTTAATATTGAGATTGTTTTTATTCAGTGGAAAAAAAAATGTGTAGTTGGTCCCTATTAATTATACATACATATAAGAGTGTCGCACAAATAATTCTATGCAGTCTTTTTAAGATAATATAAAAATACTTATAAATATAATCAATTAAAATACATATAATCAAAATTGTATGTATTAAAATTCAATAGCATATAAAAAAGATTTTTTAAAATTATATATATATAATAAAAATCCAACATTTTATATATATATATATATATATATATATATAAATATATATTTATTTATTGTATATCATAAATATATATTTATTTATTTATATTTACCTATCTTTTTTTTATATATATGGTAGAAATACAATGTATGAGTTATTTTATTTTGCAAAATTTTTGAAAGTTAAACTATTAATTACAATGAAATTATTTCATATAATACCGAGATTCTTTTCATAATAAAGATTAAGAGAGAGTTAGATTTTATCATAAGATTTATAAAAGTCATAAGATAAGGTTAATTGCATATTGTATAGTTTATCTCTCATTTTTTAAAGTAAATAAATATCAAAGTTACATTGCTTGAACTGGTGCGTTTGAAGTATGTTGTCTTTTTGAGGGATGCAAGACAATATAGTACAAAAGCATTGCTGTAATTCCCAAGAAAAAGGAAATGATACAAATAATAAAGATTATATTAAAGTACTAAGCCTCTTTAACTGCAGGAGGACAAGCATATTGCCATAATAAATTTGCTGCAATATTTTCAAAAAAGCAGATAACATAGAAAGATAGATGTTTTCAAAATGTTTTGCTATCTACAGCATTGAGATATATAAAAATGTGCACTATGCCAATAACAGAAGCAAATAATATGGAATAAATGCGTTCTTTAATTGTAGGCTGCATATGTGGTGGATGACTGCAAGTCCGACAAAATTCCAATATTCCATGGGAATCTATCAAAATCCATATTGTCATACTTAGCCAATGTATTACACAATATATTATGGTATATACAGGCCAGATGCTTGCAATGACACTGAGCAATAAAATCCTTGCCACTACAATCACAATGATAAAAATGATTAAATAAATTTAAAATAAATTTTTAAAAATATATTATTTTGATACAAATTGTGTAATGAATAATATTTAATTTTGTATATTAATTATTGGATATATATGTACCTAAAATAAGAAAATGCCAGAAAAATTGAATTTGCTTATTTATTTAAAGATGCTTATCATATACAAAAATGAATGATATAATCTCTAAAAACTCACCTTTAAAAAAAGGTAAAAAAAGGCGACCAGTTAAGGGCACGCCATTAACAAAAATTATCCATTGCAAACCCATGTACAATAGAATTGTATGAAAAATTATCGATTATAAACCCATGTACAATCGTAACAAAAGTAATGAAATAAAAAAAAAATTGCGCCAAGTGAAAGTAGAAACTTGTACCAGTGGAAAATTAAAGTTGCAGACATATATAGAGTCGTATAATGAATCAATAAAAATTTAAATTTGCAAATGTAGAATTGTACCATAAAAAAACTTATCTTTTAAAAAAAAAGATAAACAAGATGCCAAGTCCATGCGCCATGTGAAAAAGTGTTAAACAAAAAAGTATTTTTAAGTAAAAAAATCTATCAATTGACAAAAATTTATGTTCTAAAATTAATATCTCTACAAAAAGTAATGTCCAATTATTGCGCGAATAAATAAACATTTTTATAAAAAATTAAAATTTAAAAACTTATGCAAATTTAAAATTAATATAAAATAAAAAGAAATAAAAAAATTTTAGTTAAAAAAACTGGGCGCGCTGCAATGAGTTTAAAAGTAACAATTTAATTTTAATATCATTAGAATATTATTTAGCAGCGCGCCCAGTTTTTTTAACTAAAATTTTTTTATTTCTTTTTATTTTATATTAATTTTAAATTTGCATAAGTTTTTAAATTTTAATTTTTTATAAAAATGTTTATTTATTCGCGCAATAATTGGACATTACTTTTTGTAGAGATATTAATTTTAGAACATAAATTTTTGTCAATTGATAGATTTTTTTACTTAAAAATACTTTTTTGTTTAACAATTTTCACATGGCGCATGGACTTGGCATCTTGTTTATCTTTTTTTTTAAAAGATAAGTTTTTTTATGGTACAATTCTACATTTGCAAATTTAAATTTTTATTGATTCATTATACGACTCTATATATGTCTGCAACTTTAATTTTCCACTGGTACAAGTTTCTACTTTCACTTGGCGCAATTTTTTTTTATTTCATTACTTTTGTTACGATTGTACATGGGTTTATAATCGATAATTTTTCATACAATTCTATTGTACATGGGTTTGCAATGGATAATTTTTGTTAATGGCGTGCCCTTAACTGGTCGCCTTCTTTACCTTTTTTTAATAAGAGATACGTCGCGCTCGGCGCGTCGAACGAGTCGAGCGAGTCCGGACGAGTCGTAAACGTACTTTCTCGAGTCTCTCGCCACTCCGGCGTGTTTCGACCGCTCTCCGTACCGTCGCCGACCGCTTGGCCGGTCGGTTGGGTACTATAAGAGGGTAGGAGAAATTAATATTGTACGTGTCGCGCTCTCGACGTTGACAAACGAAGAATCGCCCGAACGGGTCGAGAACGGATTTTGTCGAGTCGCGACTCTGACACGGAGAGAACATTTATATAAAATGTTTGATTTGGAAACCACGAATATATAAAATAATATACGATCGTCGCAGAACGCGCCGCCGCCAAGTCTTCTCATGCTTGGAGGTTGCGTGTCTCGCGAGAACGTACGTTCGACTCTCGCGTCGTCTCGTATTCCTCTTCGCCGGGGATTACGGTGCGGCTCTTCTCGTTCGTCGCCGAACGCGCGCAAAATTAACGCACACTTATTTATTACGAGCACAGCATTGCCACGAGTCGGTGTCGCAAGACCGAATGGCTCTTATGTGGCGCGCACGCCTCTAGTGTGTTGGCCGCGCGGTTCCCTCTCGTTTCGTACGCAGCAGCGGAATCGTCGCGCTTACCGAGCATCTACTCCACGGATACGAGTTTGCGGGAAGAGTTGCTTCTTCCCGCTCGCTTTGTACGCCGTAGCGAAATCTTATTGCTGGTCGTGTGCGGTTAAACGCGTACGAACCAGACAGAACAGTCCTCGACGTCTAAGCATCGTCGATCTAGCGTCAGGGTGAATCGCGCGGTCTCTCGAGACCGCGCATCATAACATTTGGGAGAATAAGAACACGAGTATTTTGATCTTGTGGATTTTTGAACGGAGAGGAGGAGGAAGAAGAGGAGAGGCGGCGGCGTCGGGGGTTTACTCTCGCCTCCGTCGTTCTCTCGTACGCTTTACATAATAGCGTTAAACACAGCAGAGTGTCGCCGACCGGCTGAGCAAGACCGGCGGCAAATAAAATGGCACATACGAGCGTGTTGCGCGCGCGTCGGTGTTTCGGCATCGAACGCGCGCGCGCGCGAAAAAGAGCTAGCGACGAGTCTTCGGGCTCGCTCGCGAGTTACTCCCTTGCGAGTAACCGAACACGAAGCTCCCTGGTTGATCCTGCCAGTAGTCATATGCTTGTCTCAAAGATTATAAATGTAATTTATTTAATTACATTTTTATTTTTTAAATAATACATATATACGTTCCAAAAAATATAAGCCATATTATTATATATGTACGTGTGTGTGGGTGTATAACTATCATTTAATACACATTCACGTTAAATCACATCATTTAATCATATTTAATAACTATATCACTAACATATATAATTAATACTTATAATAAATCATTTTTAAAGTAATTTTTTTTAAATTCTAGTTATCACTTTATCAGAATTATGAAAAAAAATTGATACAATTGTTAGAAAACTTAAATGTGCATAACTTTTTAATATATAGGCATTAATAAAATAAACATAGTGATTGTTAATTTTTTATGCTACAGCTACGCATAAAAGTACTAAAATACTTAGAACTTTAAATTACTTTAATATTCAACTGTATATATTATTATAACTTTTCTCGTTTTATACTATATTTAAAAAATAATATTTAATAATTACTTTATTGCACTTACAACTATGCATATGTATTTAATACTGTAACCATTTAAATAATAAAATATATATATAATTACTGTGTATGAAATTAATACATTCAAAATAAAAAAAGTTCATATGCAAAAATAAACTCTATAAAATCTATAAATAAACGTAATAATAATAAACTGTGCAATAAACGTAATAATAAACGTTCAAATATTTTATTTATTATATATAAAAATATTCTATTTAATAACCTGTCCTTTTCTTGTTTAGATCTCCTCATTTTCGCATCTCTTCTTTTGTTCTTCCTTTTTCCTAAAAAGAAATATGTGATTGTTATACATAGGTGCAATAAGTCAATTCTGCAATAAATATTCTATACAAAAATAACAATAAGTTCTTAAATGTTGTATTTAATTTAAAAAAACTAATACACGCAATAATGAACAGATAGTGCATGTGTTCACCCTCTTTAAAATCAGTTTCTTATAAAAATAAAAAGTTTGAGATAAGATGATAAAATAGTTAAATTGAGGTATATTATATATAACTTACAAATCTCGGTCAAATCTCTGCTTGGCTAAAATTAGCCATCTTGCAATTATATCCTCAACTTCCTTATTTGTTAAATTGGTTCTTGAAGTTCGCGCAGCATCTAACAACAAGTTTAAACAGATATGTGTGGTTATAGATTATATAAAAATTTAAAGCGACTTAATTTTATATATATATATATATATATGTATATATGTATATATACTATTCAAAATTATTTTATATTCCTATGATTACATATTATTGAATAATGATATTAGAGTTTTAATAGCATCATCCAATATAACCATGCATAGAATGCTATATATAAAGTGTCAAAAATATGTCAATAAAAACATTTCTGTGATTAAATATTTATATACTTACTTATGATACATATAGTAATGCGAAGATTTTTAAAGGCATTTTTCAATTTTGCACCAGCCCAACTATATTCCATTGCTAATTTATTTGTTAAAATATGTTTCATCATGTACGAAATCACATCATGATGATCCTTACCTCCTAAAAAGCTCAATTGTCTTGTCTAAAAATATAAAATAATTTAATTAATATTAGTTTATGATCTAAAAATATCAAAATAATAAACATTTGTTTTTCTCTTATAAAAAAAGTTAACATTACTTTTCTTTTAACTTCTTTAAAATTATTTAACATTATATAAATAAATAAATATGTCCAAAATATTGCTTTTTATAAGACATTTCAATAAAATGTTTCTAATCGTAAGTATAAAATGATAATATTTTGTATATACCATTTCTGCAGCAACACATTTGTTTTTTAATTGATTATCAATTCTCTGTAATTGTTCTACGGTATCTGCTGGCAAATCGAAATCATAATGTTCATTTTTTTTTAAATCCGTTTCCTCATTTTTTCTTATGTGATTATCCAACTTTATTAAACGTTCATCAATTGTTGTAAGATTTAACAATACTGCATTTAGTTTCCTGATAATTAAATTATGAAAATCTGCAAAAATAATTGACACATATTATTGTATATCTACTCATTGTCAGATTATATAAATATTACGAATTATATACCATTTTAAATATGTTTACAGTGATATAAATAAAAAAGTTAAAACTTTAATAATATATATATATATATATATATAGGTAAGCTTTTACAAAAATTTAAAATTAATAACAGATATATTTTTACCTACATCAATCTCAGCATTACAAGTATCGGATGTAGATATTGTATCTGAATTTTGTGGAACAAGGTCATCTTTATTTGCTGTTCGATGTTCTTGTGAACTTATAGATTTACTATATGTAACTGCAGACTTTTTAGACTGAATATTAATTATTTTTTCATTACTTATTTGTATCGGAGGCTTAGTTATTTTCTTATAATTTTTTATCAGTGGTTTTTTTATTTCATAAGTCATTTTGCTTTTATTTAAATCGTTTGATATATTAGAAGCTTCATCTAAATCATTGCTTGTGTCAGTTCTATCTGAATTATCAGAAGAACTTGAAATTTTTTTTACTCGATTCATTTTCTTATCACCTTGTATTAATGGTGTCTTTATTTCACAGATTTTGCTCTTATTTATTGTTAAAGCTTTTGGTGTATTAGGAAAATTATCTAACTCTAAATCATTGCGAGTTTTTAATTTATTGATGCTTGTGTCGCTTGTATCAGAATTATCAGGAGATGAACCTGTATTTTTTTTTGCTCGTTGATATCTCGATTTTTTGAGGTTATTTCCATCATCACCATCTATATCGGATATTTGTTCAGCTAATTTAAGTTTGTCTATAGCTTTATCATATGTATCTAAAACGTATAAAATTTTTGAATATTAAAAATTAGATTTTTGTTTTTATATATTTTATAATCAAATATCACTTAAAATTTAAATTTTAATATATACTTTTAATACATATATATTATAATTTTAATTTATATAATTTTTGATAAAAAAATAAAATACATTTTTTATATTACTAACCGCTGCTACCAAAAATACGGATTATTTTATATAATTGCCAATCATCAGAAGGAAATATTCTTTTCATAATTGCTTTATTTATCTTAATTTGACTTGTATATGATGGCCATTTACATTCCTTATTATTTTCAGTTAACCATTCAGAAGGAACAATTTGTAAACCATCTTCGAACTCCACAATATTATACGCCATAATAACTGTAAATAAAAATTGATCAGCATTGAAATTATAAATAATCTATGATGTAAATAATATGATAAAAATGTGACGATAATAATAATAATAATAATAATAATAATATTTGCAATTTATATTAGAGTATTATAATTACGTTTAATTATTTAATTACAAATGCAAATTAATATTAAACATGTATTATTCAGTTGTGTGTAACATCGGAAATATAATATAATTTTTTTTATAAGGCATTTTCAACATTTTTGCTCTAATTTTATCAAACTCCCATGTCTGAAGATGAGAATATTCAGACATGATACCAATATTTAAAGTTAATGACGAAATAGGCTGTGTATATAAATCTTCCACTAACACAAGTACTTTGCCAATAGCATACATTTTATTGTCATTAGATTTAATGAAATTTAAAATTGACATTATTTGTCCATTTTCAAAAGAAATGCAATTATTTTTTGGATCATCACAGTTAATATAATATTGATTATTGCAAAAAATTTTATATTGTTGTACAGAAATGAAATCTTTCGTAATAGGACCATCACAATGAGAGCGTGTAAAACATTTTTCCATATCGTATGAATTTGAATATATTTTGAATGTTTCATTATTATGTATTGTCTCAATTTCTGCAAATCTTCTTGTTAATTGCTGTAATGGTTGGTTAGTTTTACGAATTAATTTCTTTAACGTAGACATATAATTCTCAAATTTAAATGCACTAAATTTATCCAGAGCACCAAATTGTTTTACGTCTGCAGCAAGATGTAATAAATTATGAATATTATGTGAAATATATTTAGAACCGTAGATAACTTGAAATGATTTTACAAAATGTTTTAATAAATTTTCTGCATATTCTATAATAGAAGTTTGATATGTTAAAGTAGGATGTGCAAGAATTGTGATTGCTACATGTAATGTTAGAAAATTTAAATATACATTTTCTTGTAGTATTCCTTTCAATATAATAGGACCTGTATATAATAAAAATTGCCGATATTCTGTGGCTTTCCAATGTTTGATATACTTTAATGATCTTGGTTTTCGAGCAAAATCAGAAGGAATATAATTGCGTAACTTTATTAGTTTCTTAGAAATTTGTTCTTTGTCTGAATTTGATAATCTTATCTTAAGTGGTCCTGAAAGCCATAACATAATAAGTTTACGCATAACACCCAAACATACCAGGTGCATATAATCTAGTGGCACATTTGTAACTAAGCCTAGATTTGGTATATTTTTTAAAATTGTGTCACCAGTTTGATAATCAAGATTATAAGATCCAGTAAAAAATTCTTTATCATTACGTAACATCATATTAGATGTGTATGGAAAACATATATGTCCTTCTATATTATCACCTTCAATAATGCATTTAGTGCAACTATTATATCCAGTGTGTCCTTTTACATTTAAAATAAATGATTTAGCAGGAGCGTCACAAATTATTGCTTTAATTTCGACTTTTATGATCTGTCCCTCATAATCAATCCCATTATTTATAAAAGCAATAGCATCACCTACAAACATTTTTAAAAACTCATTTGCATTTTTTGGTTTTCCTTCACCATAATATAAGGCAATGACATATACATTGTTTATAATATTATCTGCACATAATATTGGCCATAAACTCTTTGTGGAAGACTTATATATAGGTAAACCATCAATATTTATAAATAATTGAATGTTATCAAGAGCAAAATTCAATCTTTTACGTTCTTCAATAATTTTTAGAAGAGCTTTTTCGAGACCTAAGTGGCAGTAATCTCCGTTTTCAATTTGTATAATTTCAGTTGATTTAGGAGTTTGCAATAATGTACGTGGATCTTTAGGCAAAGTATAATTAGTGTGTGTTTGCAATATCTGTAAAAGGTGACGGAGTGATTTGAGTGATATCTTTTCTTCAATAGCCCATTTACTTATGTCATGTATAAAAGTTTCGTTATCATTTAAACACAGATTTTCATAATTGTTATCGACTATAGCTTGCAGCTTATTTGCATCCGTGTAATTTTGTATCATACAGGCATTATTTTCATTCAAAAAGTTAATATTATTTTCATCATAATATTGATTTAGATTTCTATCTGAGTATACTTTATCAGAATCACATAAAGACGAAGCATTCTCATCAACAACAATTAGTTGATCATTATTATTATTAATTATTGCCATAGAATCCGCAGAATCAGTCTGATGAGTTATCATATTCATATCTGTTACTGTGTTTCTTGCAACTAATCTTCGTTTATGTCTTGCACTATAAAATATTGAGTGTTTTCGTTTGCGACCCATATTTTTCACAAAATATATTTTTTTTCCTAAATATACATATACAATGAAAAAAAGATATCTTGTTACAATAAATATGAAAAAAATATAAGACAAACATAAGATAAAAAATATTGTATATACTAACCTTAATTTTTATGTTGATGTTTTTCACTTTGTTAAATCACTTCTTATTGCTAAGTGATCTTCTGAGATCACTTATTTTGAGTCAAAATGTCCTCTTATGCAAATAAAAAACACGTGCTGGTACACCAACAGACTGCGTATACGCTGCAGAGCGTTTTGGGCAACGTGCACGCGCCTACACGGTCACGCTTGCATTAGGATTAGGTAAGATTAGGTTACATTAAGTAGCGTCCATTAACGGTGACGTGTTGATTCTTTTACTTTTAGAACAAATCAACGTCAAGTCTTGACAAGATGACAACTTAGCAGTCATTCTGCTGAACGCGACTATTTTAAAGAAAAATATTTCAAATAAAAGTTGTTTGATTCAAAGAAGGTCATAAAGTAGATGATGCCCTTTATTTGATGAATATTTTAAGAGATATTTGAAGTGGTGTACGTGTTATTTTAAATTGGACACCCTAATATATATTTAGTTATAGCAGTAATAAATATAAATAAATAAATATAAATTATTTATTAAATATATCATAAATTAAACTTTATTTTTCTAATTTTAATTGTTGATCGTCACAGCACAACATCTTTATGATGTCACTGTGACATTTTCTTGCTATGACAGATTTTTTATCATTATTGTTACATTTCGTGATATACTAGTTATATCAATGTGACATTTTTGATGATATCACTGTAACATCATAAAGATGTTGTGCTGTGACGATTAAATATATATTTTATCGTCACAGCAGAACATCTTTATGATGTCACTGTGACATTTTCTTGCTATGACAGATTTTTTTATCCTTATTGTTACATTTCGTGATATACTAGTTATATCAATGTGACATTTTACAATGATATCACTTCAATTGTGATTAATGATATCACTGTTACCTTCCAATAATCTCACAATGACATCACAGTGACATTACATTTTTTTGTCACCTTGTGACTCTATTGTGAGCTTATTGTGATGTCACTGTGACATTTTTTGCTATGGGGGATATAATTAACTTATAAGATACATAATAACACAAATCGCTAACACAACTAATATGGTCAGTGCTGTTAATGTGGGCAATAAGAAGTTTTAGTAATATATATAAGTTATCATCTAATTGCATTCATTTATCGCTAAATAATTTTAATACAAGCCAACATTTTAATATAAAAATATTAATTTCTCTTTGATTTTAACGTAAAAATAAAAAATTCATGAATACACTAAATACACAAGTAACTATTATTGTGATACTTAAAAAATGATAAAACTTATTGACGTTGTTGCTTTGCCTGTAAAAAATAAAAGTAATAATAAATATGTTGTTATATCGAAAACTAAAATATACAAGTAAAACGTAAAACATACTAGTTCTCTGTCGTAGCGCGTTTTTGAGTGCCTTAACCAAGCTGACACATAGTTCTGAAATTGTTTATCTGTCAAAAATGGAAAGTGTTTTCTAGTCGATCCTACAAATGTAACAAAAAAAAAGTTAATATAGTACCGGTACAATTATTATGCTATTAAAAGCATTAATTTTTTATAATTATATATTTTTACATTTCTATATACGTTTTAAAATGTCCATAATTATTAGTGTGTTCACTTCGAAGTTGCCTTTGCGACCCATCCAAGAACATTTTGTACCCAATTTATTAGTAAATATTTTTTCTAGTCCAGCTTTTATTTGATCGTGGGGAGAAGTGCCTCCTAATAAATAGACAAATGTTTCCTACGAAAAAAATGTAAATACATATATATATATATACAATTGTTCGAGCCTTTTCTGGTAAATATTGAGCATCCTTTTTGTCTATTTTAATTTCAATTAAAGTCAGTTAGTCAGAAGGAAAAAGGGTTAAATATATATTTTTTAAAAATAGATATCAGTAGTTTTGGCATATTCAACAATGGTACAATGAAATTATAATGAATGTTATAAAATAATCCTAGTTTAATCAAGCTTGAACAATCAAAATTGCTTTTGAAAGCAATTTCTTTCTAACCATTTACATTATTTTACCAGCTCGAACCTTGAATTTTGTCTCAAATATTCAAAAAACAAGAAATAAGAAATGTAGACTATTTTTACCATTTGTTTTTGTCCTTCCTCATTAGTTTTTAATGCGATGTCGAAATCAAGTAATTTTGTAAATTTCTTGAAAGGTTTGTTCGGAATAAGAGAAAAAGTACTACTACAGCTTGAACCAGATGCTGAGAGCAGTGGAAGCGAATTATTTGTACGCTCTAATTGCTTTAAAAATGCATTTTGTTGTTCCAATAATTTTTTAATCGCAATCGTGTTTTGCAGGATTGAAACAATATTCTGACTATCTGAAATATAAATTTACAAATTATATTACTATAAACAAAAGAACAATAAATATGAATGATTACCTGCTGGAAAATTTTCAAAAATGATATCGGTTGGTATCATATTATTTACTGGATTAACAGCATCTTTAGGATCTAAATAATGGAAATTTTTAGTATCATTATTGTATTTATTTAATATTAAATTAATAAATTAATAGACACTATATATATATTAAGCGGGATTACTTAAAATCGACTTGTATTGTTTAATACCTTATTGTACCAAAAATTATTTGTTTATACCTTCATCAGAAGTTACATGGTCTTCAGAGGCAATATTATTCTTTTTATTTTGACTCACGTTTATTGCTGTTTCATCCATATTTTCGATATCCTTGTCCAAGTTTTGGTTATCATCATTAATCAAATCTAAATGTATAAAAAATTACACTATTAAGCATTACTTTATTTGCAAGTTAAAAAAATAATGTTAAAGATTTATAAAAATAATATATATATTTATTTATTGTTATACCATTTGTCAACTGTTCATTTTCTAAATGCAAATCCATGACAGTCATTAACGGAGATGGTGTCATTCGCGGATTTGAATCGTCATCATTTAAGTTGTTTGCTGTAACTGGTTGGAATGTTTTCTTTTTTCTTTTCCCTCGGCCTAATTGCGAACATGATGTATCTGATGTATCGGTTCGAATTTTTTTATGTACAACATCTATAGCTTCCTTATATGAATCTGTAATTACAAATTATTTTATTAATTGTCTATATATATACATACATTTGTATTACATGATTTATATAAGTCTTTTCCATAACCGTATTCATAAATATTGGGAAGTTATGATTTGATATATTAAATACAAAAAAGTCATTTTTTTAATATAAAACATGTTTAATTAAGATATTATCTTATTATATACTATCAATATTTTTATGACAATACTTACTACTTTGAAATATTAGTTGCACTATGTATTTTTGCCAATTGTCTTTTGGGGGTTCTTTCCGTAATATATATTTCCTAACATTTTTTTCCGGCCATTTACACATTATTTGATCATTTGTAAATGTCATCCATGAGGTTGGTACAACTTCTACAGCGTTTGATTGGCCTTCTATATTGATAAATTCAATCACTGACCAAGTCTGCAAAGCATATAAACAATTTAATTTTCAATTAATAAACATTATTATAATGTTATAATATGATCCCACAAAAAAAGACATCACAGATGTAAAAAAAAAGCGCTAAGTTATATCTTTCGTCAGCAAAAATAGTTCTTTATAATAATAAAAAATATAATCTTCTCAAAAATTATGTTTATAGCCAAAATAATTCTTTGCAAAAATTAATCATTATCAAAAATATTTTCTCAAAAATTATATTTATAAATTATATTTTATTTTTGTTAATAATACTAGAAAAAAATTAAAATATTAGCATCAAAAAGTAGTGAAATCAAAAAATTGCGCTAAATAATTATATTGATAATACGAGAAAAAAGGTTAAAATATTAGCATCAAAAAGTAGTCAAATCAAAAAGTTGCACTAAGTAAGTGACAACATAATATATAATATTTAGATAAATTTCTTATAATGATACAAATGTATAATTATTGCTTTATTTTAAAACGTTTATAATATATACAATAACAAAATAAATTCAGTAAAATATATATATATATATATTTATTCATCTTTATATTTAAATAACATGAATAATTATGTAATTAATTTAAACTGGAATGTATATACATTGTAAAGTTATTATATATTTTTATAAAATATTTAGATAAATAGATATATATAAAAAATAAATTATTTATCTCTAAATAATTATTTAATTCAAATATATTTAAACGTATATTCAAAAAAGGTAATATAAGGCACAAAGAATTAAATTTAGGAAATTAAAAAAATTTAAAGTTAAATAAAAATTTTTAATTTAAATTAAAAAATAAAAGTAAAAATAAAAGTAAAAAAAATGTAATGTACAAAAAATACTTAGCGCTGTTTTTGTATTGTTATTTTAACACATTAGTAAATAAAATAAAATATAAATCAAAGTATAGACTAATTTTTTTACTGCAATACGCTTCAATAGAAATCTATAAACATATTACGTGGCTCGATATTCGAATGACATGTGGCTAGCTGAACATATCGATATACATGTATGACATATATGTATATAATGTAACATGCAATAATTGTCATATTAAACAGATTCAACGATTGGGCAATGTGAATGGGCTAAGTGAAAATTATAAAAATGAATTTACTATACATTAATATATGCTAAAGACGTATACATATACATATATATGTTATTAATATATGTATACCAGGGTTGGGAAGTAACGAGTTACTTGTAACGAAGTTACAGTTACAGTTACTTTTTTTCGGTAACTATAACTTAACTTCGTTACTTTTTTCCATCTGTAACTGTAACTGTAACTTAGTTACATTTTTTTAGTAACTAGTAACTATTTTAATAGTTACTTTATTAGTTACTTTTTTTGGAAACATGCGCTAAAAGTATTGTTTAAGTATGGTAGCCGTTATATTATTAAATTAAATTTTGATAACAGTAGCATATGGATCTTCATATGATTTAATCTTTTACCTAAAATTTTCATTTTGTGTACATAAAATAATATAACACATAATTAAGATCGACCAATCACAGTCAAATATTTAAAAAAATTCTTAAAGATAATAATTGATCGATTTGCTTGCGACTTTGCGATTACCATTTAGTAACTTACTATAACTATTTTTACTGTTGTATATAAAGATCATTCATACATTGATGTTAATTGCAAAGTCGCAAGCAAATCGATCAATATTACATTCAAGAATTTTTTTAAATACTTGACTGTAATTGTGCATAAAATGTAAGCTCCTTATATTTAAAACAATGTATAATTATTTTTAAAAAGTAACTGAAAAGTAACGACTCGTTACTTTTAGAGTAACTGTAACTGTAACGAGTTATTTTTTAAAATCGGTAACTTGTAACTGTAACTAGTTATTTTTTCAATGAAATAACTGTAACTGTAACTAGTTACTTTTACAAAGTAACTTTCCCAACCCTGATGTATACATATATTAATTAATGTATATGGAGCATTTCAAAGTGTTTAATTGATCAATCAAAATATAAATGAATAAAAATTTCTTTATTCTAATACATGTTTTAAAGCATTTGCAATGTTTTCCTGATCGCAATCAAAGTTTCGAGATAGATGTTTAAAGCGCATTATTTTCATTATGAATTTTTTTATAAAAAAGATTCAAATATAATTTCATGATTCTTTAATTTCGACTTATTTTGACTTCATCATTTCACTCTCCAAAGATAGGATGCGACTTCTGTGTGTGATATATTCTGTATATACACATTTCGTTACTAATCATCATTTTTAAGGACGTTTCGTAGTCAAAGGGCTATAATACAAAAACAGCGCTAAGTATTTTTTGTACATTACATTTTTTTTACTTTTATTTTTACTTTTATATTTAATTTAAATTAAAAATTTTTATTTAACTTTAAATTTTTTTAATTTCCTAAATTTAATTCTTTGTGCCTTATATTACCTTTTTTGAATATACGTTTAAATATATTTGAATTAAATAATTATTTAGAGATAAATAATTTATTTTTTATATATATCTATTTATCTAAATATTTTATAAAAATATATAATAACTTTACAATGTATATACATTCCAGTTTAAATTAATTACATAATTATTCATGTTATTTAAATATAAAGATGAATAAATATATATATATATATATATTTTACTGAATTTATTTTGTTATTGTATATATTATAAACGTTTTAAAATAAAGCAATAATTATACATTTGTATCATTATAAGAAATTTATCTAAATATTATATATTATGTTGTCACTTACTTAGTGCAACTTTTTGATTTGACTACTTTTTGATGCTAATATTTTAACCTTTTTTCTCGTATTATCAATATAATTATTTAGCGCAATTTTTTGATTTCACTACTTTTTGATGCTAATATTTTAATTTTTTTCTAGTATTATTAACAAAAATAAAATATAATTTATAAATATAATTTTTGAGAAAATATTTTTGATAATGATTAATTTTTGCAAAGAATTATTTTGGCTATAAACATAATTTTTGAGAAGATTATATTTTTTATTATTATAAAGAACTATTTTTGCTGACGAAAGATATAACTTAGCGCTTTTTTTTTACATCTGTGATGTCTTTTTTTGTGGGATTTCACATATTTTTGCAAAGATCATTAAACAAAATGCATTAAATAAATGTATATTTTTTTATATTTATAATGAGAGAAGACGAGAGAGAGCAAGAGGACCCAAGAGAGAGAGCGGGAGAGAGCAAGAGGGAGCAAGAAGGAGCAAGAGAGAGCGAGAGAAAGCGGGACAGAGCAAGAGAGAGCGAGAGAGAGCGAGAGAGAGCGATAGAGAGCGATAGAAAGCGGGAGAGAGCGAGAGAGAGCGATAGAGAGCGATAGAAAGCGGGAGAGAGCGAGAGAGAGCGGAAAAAACGAGAGAGAGCGAAAGAGAACGAGAGAGAGCGGGAGAGAACAAAAGAAGGCGAGAAACAGCGAGAGAAAGCGAGAAAGAGCGAGAAAAACCGAGAAAGAGCGAGAGAAGACGAGAGAGAGCAAGAGAACGCGAGAGAGAGCGGGAGAGAGCGAGAAAACGCGAGAGAGAGCGGGAGAGAGCGAGAGAACGCGAGAGAGAGCGGGAGAGAGCGAGAGAACGCGAGAGAGAGCGGGAGAAAGCGAGAGAACGCGAGCGAAAGCGGGAGAGAGCGAAAGAACGCGAGAGAGAGCGAAAGAAAGCGAGAGAGAGCGAGAGTAAGCGAAAAAAACCGAGAAAGAGCGAGAGAAGACGAGAGAGAGCGAGAGAGAGCGAGAGAAAGCGAGAGAAGGCGATAGAGAGCGAGAAAAAGCGATAGAGAGCGGGAGAAAACGAGAGAGAGCGAAAGAGAGCGAGAGAGAGCGAGAGAGAACGAGAGAGAGAGCGGGAGAGGACGAGAGAAGGCGAGAAACAG
>NW_028190580.1:0-35789 GCF_048542155.1 Nylanderia fulva
TTTTTTGGAAACATGCGCTAAAAGTATTGTTTAAGTATGGTAGCCGTTATATTATTAAATTAAATTTTGATAACAGTAGCATATGGATCTTCATATGATTTAATCTTTTACCTAAAATTTTCATTTTGTGTACATAAAATAATATAACACATAATTAAGATCGACCAATCACAGTCAAATATTTAAAAAAATTCTTAAAGATAATAATTGATCGATTTGCTTGCGACTTTGCGATTACCATTTAGTAACTTACTATAACTATTTTTACTGTTGTATATAAAGATCATTCATACATTGATGTTAATTGCAAAGTCGCAAGCAAATCGATCAATATTACATTCAAGAATTTTTTTAAATACTTGACTGTAATTGTGCATAAAATGTAAGCTCCTTATATTTAAAACAATGTATAATTATTTTTAAAAAGTAACTGAAAAGTAACGACTCGTTACTTTTAGAGTAACTGTAACTGTAACGAGTTATTTTTTAAAATCGGTAACTTGTAACTGTAACTAGTTATTTTTTCAATGAAATAACTGTAACTGTAACTAGTTACTTTTACAAAGTAACTTTCCCAACCCTGATGTATACATATATTAATTAATGTATATGGAGCATTTCAAAGTGTTTAATTGATCAATCAAAATATAAATGAATAAAAATTTCTTTATTCTAATACATGTTTTAAAGCATTTGCAATGTTTTCCTGATCGCAATCAAAGTTTCGAGATAGATGTTTAAAGCGCATTATTTTCATTATGAATTTTTTTATAAAAAAGATTCAAATATAATTTCATGATTCTTTAATTTCGACTTATTTTGACTTCATCATTTCACTCTCCAAAGATAGGATGCGACTTCTGTGTGTGATATATTCTGTATATACACATTTCGTTACTAATCATCATTTTTAAGGACGTTTCGTAGTCAAAGGGCTATAATACAAAAACAGCGCTAAGTATTTTTTGTACATTACATTTTTTTTACTTTTATTTTTACTTTTATTTTTAATTTAAATTAAAAATTTTTATTTAACTTTAAATTTTTTTAATTTCCTAAATTTAATTCTTTGTGCCTTATATTACCTTTTTTGAATATACGTTTAAATATATTTGAATTAAATAATTATTTAGAGATAAATAATTTATTTTTTATATATATCTATTTATCTAAATATTTTATAAAAATATATAATAACTTTACAATGTATATACATTCCAGTTTAAATTAATTACATAATTATTCATGTTATTTAAATATAAAGATGAATAAATATATATATATATATATATATTTTACTGAATTTATTTTGTTATTGTATATATTATAAACGTTTTAAAATAAAGCAATAATTATACATTTGTATCATTATAAGAAATTTATCTAAATATTATATATTATGTTGTCACTTACTTAGTGCAACTTTTTGATTTGACTACTTTTTGATGCTAATATTTTAACCTTTTTTCTCGTATTATCAATATAATTATTTAGCGCAATTTTTTGATTTCACTACTTTTTGATGCTAATATTTTAATTTTTTTCTAGTATTATTAACAAAAATAAAATATAATTTATAAATATAATTTTTGAGAAAATATTTTTGATAATGATTAATTTTTGCAAAGAATTATTTTGGCTATAAACATAATTTTTGAGAAGATTATATTTTTTATTATTATAAAGAACTATTTTTGCTGACGAAAGATATAACTTAGCGCTTTTTTTTTACATCTGTGATGTTTTTTTTTTGTGGGATTTCACATATTTTTGCAAAGATCATTAAACAAAATGCATTAAATAAATGTATATTTTTTTATATTTATAATGAGAGAAGACGAGAGAGAGCAAGAGGACCCAAGAGAGAGAGCGGGAGAGAGCAAGAGGGAGCAAGAGGGAGCAAGAGAGAGCGAGAGAAAGCGGGAGAGAGCAAGAGAGAGCGAGAGAGAGCGAGAGAGAGCGATAGAGAGCGATAGAAAGCGGGAGAGAGCGAGAGAGAGCGATAGAGAGCGATAGAAAGCGGGAGAGAGCGAGAGAGAGCGGAAAAAACGAGAGAGAGCGAAAGAGAACGAGAGAGAGCGGGAGAGAACAAAAGAAGGCGAGAAACAGCGAGAGAAAGCGAGAAAGAGCGAGAAAAACCGAGAAAGAGCGAGAGAAGACGAGAGAGAGCAAGAGAACGCGAGAGAGAGCGGGAGAGAGCGAGAAAACGCGAGAGAGAGCGGGAGAGAGCGAGAGAACGCGAGAGAGAGCGGGAGAGAGCGAGAGAACGCGAGAGAGAGCGGGAGAAAGCGAGAGAACGCGAGCGAAAGCGGGAGAGAGCGAAAGAACGCGAGAGAGAGCGAAAGAAAGCGAGAGAGAGCGAGAGTAAGCGAAAAAAACCGAGAAAGAGCGAGAGAAGACGAGAGAGAGCGAGAGAGAGCGAGAGAAAGCGAGAGAAGGCGATAGAGAGCGAGAAAAAGCGATAGAGAGCGGGAGAAAACGAGAGAGAGCGAAAGAGAGCGAGAGAGAGCGAGAGAGAACGAGAGAGAGAGCGGGAGAGGACGAGAGAAGGCGAGAAACAGCGAGAGAAAGCGAGAGAGAGCGGGAGAACGCGAGAGAGTGCGGGAGAGAGCGGGAAAGAGCAAGAGAGAGCGAGAGAGAGCGAGAGAGGGCGAGAGAGGGCGAGAGAAAGCGAGAGAACGGGAGAGAACGAGAGAAGGCGAGAAACAGCGTGAGAAAGCGAGAGAGAGCGAAAAAAACCGAGAGAGAGCGAGAGAAGACGAGAGAGAGCGAGAGAACGCGAGAGAGAGCGATACAAAGCGGGAGAGAGCGAGAGAAAGCGAAAGAAAGCGAGAGAGAGCGGGAGAGAACGAGAGAGAGCGAGAAACAGCGAGAGAAAGCGAAAAAAAACCGAGAGAGAGTGAGAGAAGACGAGAGGGAGCGAGAGAGAGCGAGAGAGGCCGAGAGAACGCGAGAGAGAGCGGGAGAGAGCGAGAGAGACCGGAAGAAAGCGAGAGAGCGAGAGAGAACGAGAGAAGGCGAGAAACAGCGAGAGAAAGTGAGAAAGAGCGAAAAAAACCGAGAGAGAGCGAGAGACGACGAGAGAGAGCGAGAGAACGCGAGAGAGAGTGGGAGAGAGCGAGAGAACGCGAGAGAGAGCGGCAGAGAGCGAGAGAACGCGAGAGAGCGGTAGAGAGCAAGAGATTGATTGATTGATGAGCTTTTATTTAGCTTTCTCAGCTATTTTCTTATACAGTTTTAACATTTACATATGTAAGATATGCGCTTTTAATCTTCTTTTAAATAATTCGAGCCTATCGCAAGTTTTAATTTCTACTGGCAGGACGTTATACAATATACTTCCTTCATAAAACAAACTTTTCTGTGCACTCCTTGTTTTTCGAAATTGAATTTCGATATTACCCGCTTGTCTTGTTTCCCTATCGCATTTGTTCCCTACTATTTGTAACTTATCTCTTAACTGAATTGGTAACAGGTTATTCAATATCTTGAAAATAAATATACATATATTATATTGTAATCTTTGTCTTACTGACATAAATTGCAACGCCTCTAGCATGTCTTCCACTTTGGTGTATCTATCACATTGAAGTATTATCCTCATAGCTCTGTTTTGTACCTTCTGCAGTTGGGTTATCTGCGTCTCCCCCATGCCTATTAATATCGTCGCGCAATACTCAAAATGAGGAGCTATGATTGTCTTATATATAATGCATCTAGTATACACTGATATGTAATTACCTACTCTATTTAAGAAACTCGTTTTTTTACCTATTTTCTTTAACATATAATCACAGTGATCTTGAAATCGAAGTCTGTCATCGATAATTATACCTAGATATTTCATAGTCTCTACACGCTCTATTTCAATTCCGTCCAGACATTTCAAAATAGTATTACCTCTCAATTCTTTTCGAATACTTCTAACTATCATATACTTCGTTTTACTTGCATTCATTTTTAACTTATTTATATTCATCCAACGTTCGATTATATTAAAAGCCGTGTTCAATTTTATCTCTATATCCGTGCTACTTTCTCCACTTACATATATAAGCGTGTCGTCTGCAAACATTTTTATATTGCACCCTTCTGGACAGCCTTCGATTATATCATTTATATATATTATAAATAGTAAAGGTCCTAGTACCGAGCCTTGTGGCACTCCGTATTCTGTTGTCAATAATTTAGACCATGTATGATTGAAACGCACTTGCTGTTTCCTATTATTTAAATATGATTTGAACCATTCTAAGGCCATTCCTCTAATTCCATAATAATACATTTTTCCTAATAATCTTTCTCTGTCTATTGTTTCAAACGCTCTCTTAAGATCCATGAAAATTACACCTACCATTTTTCCTTCGCTTACTATTAATTTCCATTCGTCAATGACAGTTTGAATCGCTGTTTCACACGAGTAATATTTTCTAAACCCCGACTGATGTTCTGTTATAATATCGTTAGTTTCCAAATACATTTCAAGTTGTTCTTTTACTACTAATTCTAACACTTTTTCAAATATTGGTAACATATTTATAGGCCTATAATCGCTCGCTTTTTTCGCTTTATCTATCTTTGGAATCGGTATTATCGTAGAGGTTTTCCAACCTTCCGGACAGAGACCTTCTCTTAAAGAATTGTTTATTATATTCGCAAATTCCTCTTTTATTACAGAAAAAGTTGTCCTCAATATATCGCTAGTTATTCCCTCTTCCGTACCTTTCTTTTTCGGCAATCCCATAACAATTTTTTCTAACTGCTCTAGTTTAATAGTCACGAAATTTTCCATAAATCCTTTATTTTCGATAATATAAATAATTTTCTTATTTATATTCATCCAATGATCGATTATATCACCGGATCTAACGACCTTTATAGAGTTTATTATACTATTAATACTTTGTATATAATATAAATTAAATTTATCAGCTATATTGCACTCTTCGATATCGCCCAAAATTTCAAAATCTATATTCCCTACTTCTTTTATGCCTACTGGCTCGCCTCTAATTATTTCTTTCAAGGTTTTCCACATAGACGTAGGATTTTCTTTATTAAGATCTATCATATTTTCATAATATTCTTTTTTCTTCTCCCTAATTAATTTTACTACTGTATTTCTTTCAATTTTATACTGCGACCAATTTTGTTCGGTATCGTCATACAATGCTCTTCTATATGCCTTATCCCTTCTATCCGCAGCCTCTTTTATTTCGTCTGAAAACCATTTCTTCCCTTCCCAAACTTTCGGAATTCTAAATTTTTTCCTCGGCGCCATTACATCTAACGCACCCACTATACTATCGACAAGTTTTTTCGCCCTCTCACTGACACCCATACATTCACACTGACATTCCTGGCTTTCTTGTAATTTATTTTTCACTAATATAGCAAATTTATTTTCATCAAACTCTTTATAATTCCTAGCACTAAATTCTCTATATTTACTTTCAGTTTTACTAACACTCAGCTCAACTTTCAGCCACGCGTGATCCGTAATTTTAGGTTCATGAATTACCTGTACTATTTTATTATTATTAGCAAAGATCAAATCTATAATTGTCTGACTGTCTTTCGTAATTCTCGTCGGTTCGTTAACATATTGTTTCATACCTAAGCTTAGCATTGTCGTTTGCAGTTTATTCGCATAAAACGAATCTCTCATAAGATCTATATTAAAATCTCCTATTACCATGCATTCTCCCTTTATTATAAACTCTTCTACTATATCCTCAAAAAATCTCAAGAAATCTCCGTGCGATGCGCTCGGTGAGTGATATATTACCATTATCACTCCTTTATATAATTTATCTTTTACTTCTACCGCAACACACCAACAATTCGATTCTAATTTTTTTTTTCCCTCTAATACTATTTCATATTTAATATCGCTTCTAACGTATAAAATAACTCCTCCCGTATTCCTATTCTCAGCATTACATCTAACTATACTATAACCCGGAACGTTCACTTCACTGTCTTCGATATCCTCAGTCACTCTGGTCTCCGATAATGCTAAGAATGCAGGATTTATTTTCTTCATGATCTGATGTTGTATCTCATCTCTGTGCGCAATTAAACTTTGCGCATTTGTATATAGTATTATCTCCGCTTCTTCCTGTGGTTGCTATTTAGCGTCCTCCCAGCCTGCTCTCCTCTTCTCCTCCCGTAGCGCCCTCTTAAAGGTCGGACATTCCGGACTAAGGGCGTCATGGTCATCGCTTATATTCAGATTGTATGTTCGATTTTTGAACATACAATTCACACATTTCTTCTTTGTCGCTGTACAATCACGCGAGTTATGACTTCCTGCACATTTATAGCATGCTTCCTCTCGCGTACAATTTTTTGCAATATGATAATATCCCCAGCATTTGAAACATCTTTTAACATTGATGTGATTAAATACCGGACACTTCTTCCATCCTACACTTAGCTTTCCTTTCTTCAATATCAGCTCATGTGTCTCTTCATCTGCTTCTATTATTATTGACCCTTCTTCATTTCCTTTTCTTTCAGATTGATTATTTCTCCTTTCTTTGATCATTCTCTTCACAATTCGCATATTTGCTGTATCTATTTTATTCTGCATCTTTATCGTATTTATAAGTTCATTATCATCTAATTTCATCTCTTCTACACCTATATTAATAATTTTTATCTTTGGTTTTGATTGAGGCGACTCTATCACTTTATAATTTTCTCCCAGCTTAGCTTGAACTGTCTCCTTCAATTTTCTCACCTCCTCGCCGGTTTCACAACCCACGATCACTGTTCCCTTGCTACCTTTCCTTAATTTCGTTATTCCCATAGCCATACTCTTAATATCCACCTTTTCTTTTATCAATTTTTTAGTGGCTTCACTCTCTTGTTGCATTTTCGGCTTAACAATTATAACGTTTTCTTTCTTCTTCCCTTTAACCGCTTCACTGTAGCTTATCTGCGATTTCCTTTAATACACATGTTACTCCCTGTATCATTTTCTTCAAGTTTTCCAGTTCTTGCTTAACATTTACTAATTCTTCTTGAACTACTTCTTTAATCATTAGTTTAATTTCATTTTTACAGGCTGTTTCATTTTTTATTTCCTTTACAGTTTTTATGATCCAGTCTACTTTTACATCAATGCCTGATCCTTTACTTATGAACGATCCTGCAGATCCCACGGATCCTGTAGACGATGTCCTATCTCTTCCTGCCGTCTTCATGTTTGTTTCTTTACTATCAATCAAAAACTCCTCAAATGGGCCTTTACACGGCACTAATTCTTGTCTACTGTCCAGAATTTTATGCTTAATTACACATCCTGGATGGTAAAAAAGCTTATTTATACAAGTTTTGCATTTGACGACTTTATTCTTTATTGCCTTCCTACATGCCGAGCATCGATACTCTGCATATTCATCGTCCATGCCGATAATTACCGGCCGAAACCGCTAATATCAGCCATCAGCCTAATCGATCACTCACCTGTGATCCACTTTCACACGTCAGCACTATTGTGTCCACGTATAATGTCTACTTGTCTTACGAGACTTCAATGCCCCGAAGAATAAATTCACTGCTCACAGTCACAGATCGCCATATCCCGGCTAGATAACTTTCATAGCTATCCCCTTTTTATGGCAGCGTAACTTGAATAACTTATTATACTTCTTTTCCACTGTTTACCGGTGAAAACTCAGTATTTTGACGGAGCGATGTGACACACGTCTTCTCCACTTCAGAAAGAGAGAGAGAGAGAGCGAGAGACAGCGAGAGAAAGCGAGAGAGGGCGAGAGAGAGCGAAAAAAGACGTGGGAAAGCAAGAGAGAAAGGGCGAAAGAGGGGGGAGAGAGAGGGGAGAGAGAGGGGGAGAGAGAGAGGAGAGAGCAAGAATTTATTTTTTGTTTGGTTGCTTAAAAGGTTAAGCAGCTGAGGAAAATGTCACTATACTAGGATGGGTGACCGCGGATAAGGTAAAGCAGCTTCGGACAGAATCACTTTGTCGGGATGGGTGATCGGGACAAGTACGACGCCGTATCTTAAAAAAAAGTGACACCTTTTCGACCAAAAAATAACTTGAAAAATTCATATCTCCGCAACCAATAGAGCTATCAAGTTCCTTAAGGTCTCATTTTACTCGGAAAAAATCGCGCTTTCGATTGATATGGTCATCTTTTGAAAAATATGTTTCCGTTCATGAAATATTTCAAATTTTTGTTTTCAAGGTTACGAAAATCGTGTTACGTCCGGTAAAGGATACACAGTAGCGTCCTACGGATAATTTTCGCTATTGTTTCGATATTTTCGCTATCTTTTCGATATCTTTCGATATTTTTTTTTGTTTTTTTGTAGATTGTATTTTAATTTGACGAATAAAAGACTTAGCGAGACGCTACCGCGTCTCCTGATATACTCGTACCTACTAAAAAATACCTAAACTATTATTTGCAATTATATTATATTTTATATTATTCTTGCATATGAATCAATGGCATGATGATAAAACCATCGTCGTAAGGAAATTTCACACATTTCCCTTTAATGTCGTGAATATTGACTGTGTACAAATCATATGACAAATGTTGTGTTTGCTGAATATTAAATAATTCTGAGGAACAAGGTGAACTGAAAAATGGTTTTGATTCAATGAATTTTCTTCCCTTTAAAAAGATTTCTGAAGTCTTGATTTCTTTATAAATACTTTCGACACAAAATACACAATTGTTTTTTAACATAACGCAATTATCTTTATCACATGTGCTTAGTTCAAACTTTTCAATGATTACTGTTTTGTAGAATATAAAATCTTGTTTATGAAATTGATCAGTACATTGCTGACGTAAAATTGGATACGTTTTTTCATTATCATTGTTTTGCATAGCATATATTCTTGTTCTTTTAACCTATTACAAATTTGTTGTAAAGGATTTCTTGTAGCTTGAATTGTTTTTTTTATCTCAAATAAATAATTTTCATATTTAAAACAACTGAAAGTGTCAAGTGGACCATGTTGCAAGCAATCTATGGGCAAATGTATAAGGCCATGAACATTATGAGTAATATATTCTTTTCCGTAAAGTATTGCATATTTTTGAACAAAGTATTCGAGTAGTTTCAATGAATAATTATTATAAATTCTGTATAATGCAGGACTGCATAAAATTCGAATAGCGCAGGATAAGGCCATGAAATGTGTGTATATATTTTTGTTTGCAATCTTTTTTAAAACAATTGGTCCGGTGTATAATAAAAATTGCCTTAATTCAGTGGCTTTATAGTATTCAATGTCCTCTAAACTTCTTGGCAAGCGTGGAAAATCTTTCGGCACATAATTCTTCAAAAACAATAATTGATTATTAATATCATTTTTATCAGTGTCTCGGGTAAACGATGATTTTTTTTCCCTCTTATCCAAAACATAATTAATCTTTTAACTACGCCTAGAAATACAAGATGCATGCCATCGAGAGGAACTTGAGATACGAAACCTTGAACCCCCGGCTTTTAAAAAATCGAACTTTGGGATAAATTAAAAATTTTAAAAAGAGCAAGTAAAACAAAATATATAAGTTAGAAGAAATTTCGAAAGAATTGAGAGTAATACTTTTTTGAAATGTCTGAACGGAATTGAAATGAGCGTTAGAGACTAGAAATATCTAGGTAAATTATGATGACAACTTTGATTTCAAGATCCTGTGATTATATGTTAAAAAAAATGGGTAAAAAAGGGTTTCTTAAAAGATGGGTAATAATATCAGTTTACAATCATTATATTAAAACTCTAGCCCCTAAATTTTTAGTATTGCGCCGATATTAATAGGCAGGGGGGAACGCAGAACCCAACTGCGAAGTACAAACGAGCTTGGGAAAAACTTCAATGTATAGATACCCAAATTTGAAGAATCAAAGGGGCGTTCAATTTATGTCAGAAAGACAAGATTAAATTAAAATTATGTATATTTTTTTCAAGGAATTGAATAACCTTTTACCAATTCATTTAAATAAATTTACAAAAAAGGGAGGGAAACAAAGGGAAGGGAAACAAACAACGGAAATATCAAAATTCCCCATTTCGAAAAAAAAGGAGGCACAAAAAGTTTTTTTTATAAAAAGTTATGAAACGTCCTCCTAAAATTAAAACTTGCGAAGGCCGAATTATTTTAAAAAAATTAAAACCATATCTTACTATGTAAATGTTAAAATTATAAGAAAAGCTGAGAAAGCAAATAAAAGCTCATCAATCAATCAAACCCGTTCCCTCTCCTCTTCCGCCCTCTCTCCCCCCTCTCTCCTCCCCTCCTCCTTTTTGCTCTTTTCCCCCTCTCTCCCCCCCTCTCGCGTTTTTCCCCCCCCCCTCTCGCTTTCCCCTCGCTGTTTCTCGCCTTCTTCGTCCTTCCCCTCCTCTCGTTTTCCTCGCTCTCTCCTCTCCTTTTTCCCCTTTTTCCTCCTCTTCTCCCCGTTTCTCCCGCTCTCCCCTCGCTTTTTTTTCTCGCTCTCTATCGCCTTTCTCCCTTTTCCCCCTTTCTCTGCTTCCCCCTCGCCCCCCTCCCTCGCTTCTCCCCGCTCTTTCTCGGTTTTTTTTGCTTACCTCGCTCTCTCTCGCTTTTTTTGCCTCCCCCTCTCGCGTTCTTTTGCTCTCTCCCCTTTCGCTCGCTTTCCCTTTTTTGCCCTTTCCTTTTTTTCCCCCTCTCTCCCCGCGTTCCCCCTCCTCCTTTCCCCTCCCCTCTCCTTCTCCTTTCCCCCTCCCGCCTCTCCTCTCGCGTTTTTCCCCCTCTCTCCCCCCTCTCTCCCTTTTCCTTCTCTCCTCCCTTTTTCCCCCCTTTTCTCGCCTTTTTCGGGGTTTTTCCCCTTTCCCTTTTTCTCGCTTTCCTCGCTTTTTTTTTTTCGCCTTCTTTTGTTCTCTCCCCCGCTCTCTCTCTTCTTTTTCGCTCCCCTCGTTTTTTTTTTTTCCGCTCTCTCCCCCTCGTCTCCCCCCGCTTTCTTCGCTCTCTTCCTCTCTCTTCCCCCCCTCCCCCTTTATCGCTCCATCGCCCCCTTTCCCCCCTCCTCCCTCTCCCTTTGCTCTCCCCCCCTTTTTCCTCCTCCCTTTCTCCCCTTTTCTCCCTCTTTCTCCCCCTCCCCCCGCTCCTCCGGTCCCTTGCCCCCTCCTTCTCTCATTATAAAATTTAAAAAAAAATACATTATTTAAAATGATTTTGTTTAATGATTTTTGCAAAAATATGTGAAATCCCACAAAAAAACTCACAGATTAAAAAAAAAGCGCTAATTATATCTTTTTGTCCAAAAAGTTCTTTTTAATAAAAAAAAAATAACTCTCAAAATTTTTTTATACCAAATAATCTTTGCAAAAATTAATCATTATAAAAAATTTTCTCAAAAATTATATTTATAATTATATTTATTTTTTTAAAAACGAAAAAAATTAAAAAATTAGCATCAAAAAAAGGGGAAATCAAAAATTTCGCTAAATAAATTTAAATTGAAATACGAGAAAAAAAATTAAAATATAATCAAAAAAAAGTCAATCAAAATTGCCAATAATGACAAAATAATATATAATTTTAAAAAATTTCTTAAATGATACAATGTATAATTATTGCTTTTTTTTAAAACGTTTTATGTTACCGTTAAAAAATAAAAAAATAACCAATAAATTCATAAAATATTATATTTATATTTTTCATCTTTTTATTTAAATAACATGAATAAAATTTTTTTAATTTAAAACTGGAAATTTTAACAGTAAAGTTTTATATATTTTTTATAAAAAATTTTGATAAAAAGATATATTAAAAAATAAATTATTTATCTCAAAAATTATTTAAATTTAAATATTTTAAACGTATATTCAAAAAAAAGGGAATAAAGGGCCAAAAAATTAATTTTTGGGTTAAAAAATTTAAATTAATAAAAATTTTTTAATTTTAAAATTTAAAAAAAAAAGTAAAAAAAAAAGTAAAAAAAAGTAAGTAAAAAAAAATACTTAGCGCTGTTTTGTAAAATAGCCCTTTATAGGTTACTATGGGGGTTCTAGACCGGGGTTGAGGGGGGGGAGGGCGGGGGGAATCGGGGGGCGAGGGGATGACGTCACGCGGGGGGGGGGGCCTTACAAATAGAAGCTTATCTTTTGTTTATAAACTACAATAAACTAAAAGGGATCATGTTACCTTTATTTATAAAAAAGATAAAAAAGGGATCAGTTCTTGATTTTTCATAAAAAAATAAGAAAAGTAAGGGGGCTCTTGAGGGGTTCCCAAATTTTTTCAAAAATTTTTTTCCGAATAAAAAAATTCTCGAATGGCCCCGCCGTTTTTTTGGGCTGAGCCCGACAAAAAGGGGGGTTGCGTTTCTTCATCAAAATTTTTGATAAGAAAAAAATTCTGCAAGGGGCTGCCCCCGTTTTTTGGGGCTGGCCCGAAAATGGGATTCAAATTTTGATAAGTAATTTGCGAATTACAAAAAATTTTCCGACAATCAAGGGGGTTGATCCACATTTTTTTCGACATGTTTGCGCGGCGTGCGACCGACGGGGTAAATTTATCTAGGGTTTTTTCTAAAATTTCAGCGATATCTAAATTTCTCCGGATATAAAAAATTTTCTCGCGAATTAAAAATTGCACATCATCCCCCAACAAAGGATATGGGAATATAAATGAGGACCGATGCAGCTGCCGGCCATAGTCCCACTGGCGACGCACGCTCTCTTCATTCGATTTTTTGAAATCATCAAGTGTTTTCCGACATTCTCATTTAAGTCCGAACATTTTGCAATATTTCCAAAAATTGTTTTACTGCAAAAGTGCGGATTTTTCGAAGTTTTTGGGGGAAAACTGCCGGGAGCACTTTAAACGGATCCGGGGTTCAACATATCGTCGCGCCTCGAAACTACAAGCCGTGGATGCAAACGCATTTGAGGGTCCTGCACCGATGATCGGGGATTCAGCGAATTCAGCGAAAATATTTGGGGTTTAAAAATGCGAAAAAAGTGAAAACTTTAAAAAAGGAGAGCCCACCGCAAAATTCAATGTCAAAAGGGGTTTTTAAGACGTCGGAGATGGTATAGACTCCGAGGTTCTGTCACAAGAAAAAAAAAACCCTTTTGAAAAACGTGGGGGTGTTTAAATTTACAATTTACGAAATCCGACTTTGGGGGCAAATACCCCTAAAAAGACTGTCCCTTTTCCAAAACCGCATAAGACATTGTAAAGGGCTGTGATTTATCAAAAATGCCCCAAACGTCTAAGCCACAAGCAGTCGCATGTTAAAAACGCGATAAAAAAATTTGTCGATTTTTTACTGTGGACAACTATGAATTTGGCTACATGACTGCCTCACCATCGTGTCTGAAAAACACAATCTTTCCCCAAAAATGTTTCTGACCAAAAATGGGGAGGAGGAGTCAATGGAGAACCCGCATTACCCATCATCATCATGCCGTTTTTTTTTGTCGGCCCTATTTATCTTTTCTGTGAAAAAATTTTTTGTAAAAAACATATGTGTAGCCGTGTTCGAGAGAGAGAGAGTATGTCTTCGGGGAAAGGTTAACATGTCGATGAAAACTACGAGCAGCCGCTATTTTTTTTTTCGTGGGGAATCTCTTTCGGGATAATGCACATTGCTAAACAAGGGATGCCCGGGGGATTTAAAAGGACCGATTCCTTTGCCGGTCTAGTACGTGACTTTTCACGCAAAAAGTACTCGAAATCAATTGTTTTTGAAAAAATTGAAAAACATGGAATATGATCTCCACGAAAAAATAAGGGGTGGGTCTCCCTGATCAAGATGGGTGGCGTCGTCCGGATACAGATGAATTAAAAAAACCATCTCCGACACACAGTGACATGATGGTGCGGTTTTACCCCCCGGTACACGGGGATTGAACACCTTGGACGATTTTGGGGAATGAGTTGATATCGTGCCCATTGAAAAGAGGGTGAGACAATGACGATAAAGAGGGAAAATACATGAAATGACATGACATGACGATGACGATGACGATGAAGATAAATACAATGCACGGTACGTACTGACAACGCTGTCCGGGATGGTAGGTCCCGGTTAGGCATACGCGCCTACTGATCCCTCGCGAACAGCGAGGGTATCATTGGGGCGTCGTATTCATGGCTTTTCCCCCTCCCAGGGGTCGTTTAGGATCTCTTTCGCTGTTTCATGAGAAACAAGGGAAATTCCTAAGCATCACGACCGTCGAGAACCCCAACACGCGGTAAAAGTACCGAACACGTTGCGGGGATGCCGGGAAAGTTTAACATATTCTCCCCGGCCAACCTTTTCCCACATGCAAGGCTGAGTATATAATATGTCAAAATATTTTAAAATGTAAAAAAAAATATAAAAATTAATTATTTATTTCTAGCACAGATGTCGTCCGATGCGCGAGGGTTTTTCCACCCCCCCCCCTCTCTCACTGTCCCGTCGGCTTAATATATTAAATACCAAAAAAAAAAAATCTAATAAAAATTAAATTTTGTTTTTTTTTTTATTTCTTGTTAGATCCACTACCCCGGGGCCGCGCCACTCTCTCTCTCTCGTGCTCACTCCCGTCCCCGTATATTTTTTATTTTTTTATTTTTTAAATTTTTTTATATTTTTTTATTTTTTATTTGTATATTTTTTTATTTTTTTTTTTATATTTTTATTTTTTTTTTTTATTTTTTTTTTTTAAAAATATTTTTTTTTTATTTTTTTATTTCCAAAAACCCATAAGAGGTTTGGGAGTCATTAAATACCGCGGAATGACAACCGCGGGTCCCTCTCTCACTAACACTGTACAGTAAAAACAACGCAACACACTCACTACTCGAATATAGGTGAAAAATCCCCCGGGCACCTCCACCCCCGGTACCCTCGGGTAATGCTAATCCCGGGGGAATTAATAAATAAAAAAAATTAATAAAATTTTTTTAATTTAAAAATGTTTCCCTTTTTCTTTTTTTATAAAAAAAATGTAAAACTAATGTAAAAATTAATGAAAAAAATTATATATTTTATTAAAAAAAAAAAAAAAAAAAAAAAATTTTTTCCTCCTCCCCTTCACAGCCCCGCCGCAAATCTCCCCGAAAAATCCGGCTTGGATCTCCTCGTTCACCGTCGCCCCTCACCCCCGCATCTCTCGCCGCCGTATCCAGGCTTGGGTCTCTCTCGCCCAGGCCTGCCGCCGACCCCCTCCCCCCGCACTCTCTCGCCGCGGCCCACCCCCGGGGTCTCTCCCCCGCCGAAACATCTCTCTCGTTCACCCCGTCGATCTCTCACCGTCGCATCCCCCCCCTCAAATCTGTGCATAAAATGCGTGGGTCTTCTCTCTCTCTCTCCCTTCCCCGCATTTCCCCTCTCTCTCACTCTTAATGCTGCTGCCCCAGGTTTGGATCTCTCTCCCCCCGCCTGGGGGCCCTTTTCTTTCCCCTTTAATGAGACGTCCATCGCCTCGAAAAAAATTTTCGATTCTGCCGCACTGGGGGCTTTCTCGTAAAAAAAAAAATTCGTTTTTTCTCGCTGATCTTGCCCCCTTGAACAAAAATTTAATCTCGCACATATGAAAAGGGTTGGCGCGAAAATAATACACCATAATTTCCATATAATTTTTTATTGGCTATATTTAATCATAATTTGTTTTTTTATTACTTAAAAACTAAAGCCACCACCGAAATCGCAATTTGGTGCATGTTGAAGACATGCTAGCGGCTATTGCATTCAAAAAATTCTCTCGTTCGTTCATTTGGATAAATATTGGAGAATATATTTTTGATATAAACCTTGCACGAGCCTCGTAATCGATCGTACATTATTTCTACATAAGAGCTCAAATCATTAACGTCGATTCGACCATCACATGCCCGTCCGCCGATTCAAATTTTTTGATTGGGCCGTTTATCTTTGAAATCGCACTTTTTGGGGCCCGACATTTTTAAAAAATTATACACATCGTTTTGGGGGGGAGTCTTGTTAAAGAAATTGTAAATAGCGGGGCGTTGCTCAGAGTCCCCCCTTTTTCGGAGATAGTAAACTTTTTCCCCCCCCGATGATCTCCTATGGCGACTCCACGAAACTCCGGCGGTCCACTCTATGCCGATTTGGGGAATTTGAATTCCGTTGCCGTAAATGCTACGTCTCCAAATATGCGAACCGCCGGGGCCCCAGCAAACGCGTAAAAATTGATAAAAGATAAAAAAAAATTAAAGGAAAAAAAAATTTTAAAACTCAAAAATATAAAATAAAAAAATAAAAAAAATAAATTAAAATATAAAAGTACAAAAAATTTATCTTTACTCTCCATTCTTCTCGCACGTTTTTTCATGTCTCGGCATGTAAAATTCATCTGCTGCTGCTTCTTTTAAACCCGAGGGTAAAAAAAGTGAACCGTCATTGAAGGTCGACAAAAGCTGATTTATAAAAAGGTACTAAAACGGTAACGGTCTTTTTAAAATTTTAGGAGAAGGGGATTTTTAAAATTATCGGGGGGGGAAAACAAGAGAAATTTTAAAAAAAGGAAAGGGGGGGATCTTAAAAATAATCTGGGGGGAAAAGAAAATTATTAAAAGTGTGGGGGTAAAAAAAATTCTTGAAATACGATTGCTGAAAAATTTT
The DNA here is from genome assembly GCF_048542155.1 of Nylanderia fulva. Classification (NCBI taxonomy): domain Eukaryota; kingdom Metazoa; phylum Arthropoda; class Insecta; order Hymenoptera; family Formicidae; genus Nylanderia; species Nylanderia fulva. Next base: position 16,591 of record NW_028190580.1, read on the forward strand.
TAAAAGTATGGGGGGTAAAGGAAATTCTTAAAAATACATGGTGAGAAAATTTAAAATTTTAGGAAAAAGGGAAATTTTTAAAAATTCGGTTGGAAAAAAAAAAAGAGAATTATGAAAATATTGTTTTATTCAAAAAACGGATGACGTCGCGTTAGCCGACCCCCAAATTTGAAATTTAAATACATTTGTAACGCGATTTTTTACTTTTTTTACTCGTAATATTTTGGGGAATCTAATTTTTTAAGCAGGCCCAATCTTCAATAGGCATCCAAGGCTAAAATCATGAAACCGCTGCCCTCGTCCACTATTTGGGCAAGCCACTCCCCTTTTTCGAGTCCTTTTACATACCGAAGAGACTTTCTTTTTCCCCCTCCTCTTTTGTTCATTTTCCATTGATACTGCCGTGATAAGCGCTGGCCATGCGTATGGAACTTCCATCCCCCCCCATTGCAACTGTATGATTGGGATTTTTCCATGAGGCCGGCGTTTTTTTTCCGACTTTAACACGCCCACGGCACGGGGCAGCAAAAATAGTGTGACATGTATATCCCTTCTCGGATTCCCGTTTCCTTCACAAAAAAATCGCTTGTTTAGTAAACCCCTTCATTCGACAACTTTTTGGGGGACATGATCCTTCGATTTAGTCGCAGAGGTATTACTTCCTAAATCAGACCTCCGCATCATCGATTATGTAATCCTTTTTCCCTCCCTCACAGCGTATTGTTAAACATTTTTTAGGTTTTGCGCAAAAACTTTGGTCAAGGGGGTTTTGTACTGGATCCGCGATCGTGCATGATAGGCATACGAGTGGGTATTTTTTATTTATATTCTCCTTACACTAAAATTCCAACTCACATCAAAACCGTTGCGCTCTTGACCGTTTTTGCGAGAACAATCGAAAATCAAAAACGGACCGTTTTGAAAAAACCGTGGATGGTGGGCTGGGCTCAGATACCGTATCCTAATAATTTTTGCAAAACCGCATATTTCATCAAAATCGACCACTTTTTTCTTTCGAAACCCCGATTCAATCGTCCGTACGATAACTTCCGATTCGATAATTTTTCACGTTTTTTAATTTTTACTTGTCAAATCGACCGTACCCCCTCGACATGAATTTTTACCCCCTTTGCTGCAAGAAAAATTTACATATCGCGGTTCTCCATTTTGATCGCGGTTTTAAAAATGGCCCACAAATGCTTGGGTCGTCGCTGCAATAGCGGAAATTCGTATAATCCCACGAGGGGAAAAACCCTGCTGAGGAAACGTCCCTTTCCAGAGCGCGCGCTCGACGCTTCTTAATCTCGCTAAACAACACGTTGGCATTCCCCCATTGTATCTTGAATATGTTGATCACAGGCTCCTGCAAATTTCCATACAGACAATTTTTGCTTGCCGCTCGTATTGGGACAACCATGACGCGCTTTAATACCACGCTTTTTTGTAATCCCCCAAAAATCCCGCAACCCAAATTGCACGGTACGCAAAAATTTAAAAGTACCATTCACATAGCGGCTATCCCCCCTCATTTCGCAAATCAGCTTCTATCGGATAATTGTCACATATTTTTCACGACTTTTTATTCCCACTTTTCCTGTTGCGATAAAATCTCCCCCCCTCGAGCTCGTACGAATTTCGTCCAAAACTGAATGCGACGCAATTATTTCCCGCATAAATTTGGATCCTAAACTGGATGATTTATCCGCAGTTCCCCTCGAGAAGGAAACTCTAAACGGCAACGTATTAATCCTGTTGTTGTAGGTATTCTTATCTCGTCGCTTTATCCAAAGTTGTTTTTAAAAGGGGTTGTAGTGTATCTCATTTTGACGATCGATCGTCAAAGACTGGCTTTTCCCTCTTTTTGAAATCTCGTCATTTTCAATGGCGCGCCCCCGCAAACCCAAAAAGATTGAAAAACCAACTTTTTACGGGTAGCCTTTTCTTCGGGGTTTTTTTGATATTGCAATATGTTTTTTTGCGGGCCGATTGTGTTCTTCGTGTCTTTATTCAACACGACATCCCGTTGCACGGGGGTGGCCCCCTCGTACTGAAATCAAATTGTTTTTCCTTCACCTCGAAAACGAGCAATCGTCCCCTCCGGGTCATAACCCGAACACTAATCATAATGCCCCTTTTCGAAGCCCGGGCAATAAAGGGATCTGCGCCGCTTTTCCGATATCTTTATCCGGGGGGTACCCTCGGTAAAATTCATTTTATCGTGTGGAACGATTTATCGTTGCATATGCACCCGGTCCGTTACACCCCTTTGCGGATAATTTTCACTTTTAAAAATTTTAATCGCCATGTTCGTTTTGTGCCATTTTCGCGGGTTTGCTATACATTCGAGAATCCCAGAAACATCCAATGTTGTTGGCTGCAAAAGTTTATTCTTGGCCCTTGATCTCGCTTCCACGATTTTTTAGCCGGAGCACGATTGTAATCTTCACGCGACCCTTTTCACTAACGCATTATTTTTGGGGAAAAGTGCGCTTTAAAAAAATTCATGTATCGCTTGCAGCTCTACGACCCCTCGGGAATTGTAATTTCCGCGCGTCTTTGCCTAGTAAAATTTATTATTCGAGGAAATTCACATTCGATATATTGAAAGTTCAAATCCGTCAGAACGACTCGATCCCCCCGTCGCTCAAAAATCTATGGGGGGGAAAAGTGGTCGCCGCGGGGACCTACTCCCAGAAAATGTTTAGGTTACGCAGTTGAAAACTGATTTAAAATCGCAATGTCAGTCTTTAAATTCGCTGAAATTGAATAAAATTCATCTCTGGGAAAACTGCAAAACTTTGTCCCAATACCTGATCATACTTTTGAAAAGATTAAATTGTATTCCTTTTCGGCACTTTAAATATCGCCCAATTCCTGGGGTGGTCAAATTGCCAAAACTGTCGAAATAGATTGCGCGTTTTCCCCCTTTTTGCATACGCCACCCAATGATTCCCCAGACCGTCGTGCTGTCCAATTGCGATACCGCTCTCATTTTCCGCGCGCATTTATCGAAATTTTATTGCGCATAAATAAAAACCTTTAAAAATAGGGAATGTCATATTTTTTGAAATTTTAGCAATTGCCTTTTTGTGTTACCCTTGCGGGGCCCATTTTTAACTTTTTTTTTGACTTTTTTTTTTCCCCGCGCCCCCCCATATTTGTAAGGGGCGAGTACATCCGCGGCCCTTCCATGCGCGATTGTGGCGTATTTCTTTTGAAACGACGTTGCGGGGGGCTTTTTGCCCGTTTACCCCCGTTTTGCTCCCCTCCGTCCGCCCCGGGGATCCGAGCGCGCCCCTTTGGTAAATGGAAAAAACCGCCCTTTGCTCTAAAGACCCCCCCCCCCCTTTTTCCTTTCGTCCTCTTCTTAAACCCGCCGACCGTTTTGGGCTTTCATCGCTCCCCAGACAACTGGGGCCGCGGCTCTCTCACCGAGACCGTTTTTTCGCGACGATGCATTTTTTTCCCCTTTCCCTCGGCGGTACCTTATCCCCGCGTGTCCCCGGGGCGAGTTCCTGCCCCGAGACCTATAGGGGTTCACGACACCCCGCGCCAAGGGTTGACCCTTTGATCACCTCTACCAAACCTTTTCCAAAAATTCCCCCGGGCCCAAAATTATAGCCGGGGGTATGAAGCTCGACCGGAAATGCGTTTATCGCACGATTTTACCCTTTTCCTTTTTCGTTGACATCCCCGCAAACTCTAAAAATACTAGCAAAGCGCGAGTCCGCGCAGCTAAAATGGGGGACGTTGGGGTCAAAACGGATAAAAAATGAAATTCCCCGGGGACAACCTCTACGATACGAGTGATAAATTTCGACACGAGTACGCCCCGCGTGAACGAGGTGTCCAAACCGGTACGACTCCCACAAATTACGCGGATCGTTTTCGCCCCTCAACTGGGTAAAACCAAGTGTTGATAAGCCCTCTGGAAAGTCCGCACGGTGGCGTTTCAGAACGTTACGGGTACTCGAAATCGCTGCAAAACCGAAAAATCCTATTTGGAAGATTTATTGACGTCGATTGACGAAAAACGGGGTACTTTCATTCCAAATAACAGTGACGTATTCCACGAGCGAGGCATGTCCCAAAATTTAATTTTTTGCTTTGATGACGGGCTGCACCCCAAAATACATAAAGAGTAAAATTTTCAATGGGGCGCCCTGAACATCGACTCTTCTATCTCTGCAAAATACGCGAGAAACCGAAACTCTTTACGCGACAAGCGAAACCGCTAATCCTTTTAAACGACCCATTATTTAACACGTTACAAAGATCACTGAAAAACCGACTGTCGTATGAGGATTCGGGGAGTTATGTCACTGTTCAAAAAAGTTGGTTTTTAGTGATGACAAGGACGCTCTTACGAACGGGCGATACGAAAAGGGTTTAACGAGTTTGCGATACCGGGAGCCCTTACCTCACAGCACTCTCTAAGTTTGGATGGGTATAATATTCGCGACGTGAAAACCAAGGGGAAATTTCAAACGGCCGAATCGACCGCAAAAAACACCGGTCTGAAACCGGGGGAAATCGATGAGATATCGCCGTCAAGACTCACTTTAAACCTATTATCGAGCCGCTACAAAAGATTGTCGACAACGCGACGATTCGGTGAAAAACGAGCCTAACACCGACGACGACGACGACGACAACGACGATGACGGTGTAAGATCGAGACACGGTTGAGGGGGAAACACCGAAAAAGAGAAAACATAAAATTATCAAGCGATATAAAGAGGAGGAATTGAAAAAGAGAAAATATGATATTTCGAAGCCATTGGACGCTTCACTGCCGACAACATCTACACGATAAGCGCACAACCTGTTACCCAAAGTGCTCGTAGACGAAAATGTTTTCGAAACCACGCGTAACCCGCCGAAATCTCCCTTCGACACTGGTACGATCGTCGGAAGGTCGACAAATTATAGCGAAAGATTGGGGCCATTAGGACAAAAGTACATGGACGCTCTCCTCGGTTGCTGATGAGAAGAAAGAAATTGATAATGTATACGGAGTCTACTTGGCGAGAATGAATGCGGCTCGGCAGCAAGCGATTTGTGATTGACAAAGATGACAACTATAATCTAGGCGACACGCGGTACATTGGAACGCCGGATTGTACGAGTTGATCTTCAAGAAAAGACCCGATTAACGGGATGACGATTTGCAAAAATACAAGCGCATATTATTGGCGACAAACGTGCATAAACGCAATTTTGATGCGCAAGGTCGTGTGAAGGGTAGCAAGGGGGACAAGTACAAATATATAATCGCGCCGTTGACGCGGGTGGGAGAGCCCAAAATCTGGCACTGGAATGCATCGCGCTATGACGCTAACCAACAATAAGATTGATTACGTGCACTGGGCCGACCCCAACGAGCTAGTGGATCGCCTACGATTGCTCGACGCTTCGGCCAAGCTGGCAACAACGCGCACGACCAACGAGATCCTGTCGATCATCGAGGAACTGCGGGAAGCGGGCATTATTATAAATTAAACAGGGTTCGACAATCTATTCAGTCCATCGCGTGACACTCTACAAAGCATTGCAAAAAATGTCTATCAAATAAATTTGGATATTCGAGAGGAGAATTGATACAACCGGCGATCATTGGCACACATTGATGAGAAGATGTGTGGCGTAAAAAACGCTCTATGTCGCGTCGCTACAGATTATGAGCGAGAATCGCGCAAGATTCGCCGTGTAGCGCAAACCTGAGGGCGATACCGAGCCGTCAACAAATTGTACCTGGAAGAGTGCTTTAAAACATTGATGATCCAACGAAAGAGTTAGATGAGAAGCTGGCTGCGTAGAGAAGGATGTACGAGCGTTGGAGACTGCGATAAAAGAACTTTTGCGTGCACCAAACACTACCTCAAAACATCTAATGAGCGGGTGGCTCGGAAACGTCCATCAAACAAACGTCTAGAAGAAGTGGTTACGATCGACGTGCTACCAAACAACAATGAGTGGTATCAGTGACCGACCCGGAAGCAGCAGTGACCGCCCGGAAGCAGCAGCTGTGAACGACCTGAAACGGTGGTGAACGCGACCGCTACGATCGAGGTTACGATCATGTCAAACAGGGTTGCGAAACGAGGCTACGAACAAGTCCTTAAAGGTTACATACAAGGCTATCACCAACTCATTAAGGGTTGCGAACAGGTCAGGGATGGTTACGATCGATTCAAAAGCGGTTGCGAACGGATCAGAAACGACTGCGAAAAAGGCTGCAAACGAGTCAAAGGACGATTTTCGAATGGGTCAAGGACGGGAGTGAACAACGCTATAACGACTACCTAACCCGAAAGAACCCCGAAACAACGTGGTACGAACGTGGTACGAACGTGGTACGAACCCCGAAACAACGTGGCACGAACCCCGAAAGAACCCCGAAACAACGTGAACGAACCCCGAAACAACGTGAACGAACCCCGAACAACGTGAACGAACCCCGAAACAACGTGAACGAACGTGAACGAACCCCGAAACAACGTGAACGAACCCCGAAACAACGTGAACGAACCCCGAAACAACGTGAACGAACCCCGAAACAACGTGAACGAACCCCGAAACAACGTGAACGAACTTCGAAACAACGTGAACGAACCCCGAAACAACGTAAACAAACCCCGAAACAACGTGAACGAACCCGAAACAACGTGAACGAACCCCGAAACAACGTAAACAAACCCCGAAACAACGTGAAACAACGTGAACGAACGAGAATGATAGTGAAAATAACAACGAGCAACATAGTTTGGAGAGAAGGCAGTTGGTAAACGAGTTGCACGCGTCAGCGAGAAAAAATTTCCCTCGAAGGCATGTCATAGTGCGAGGATACGATGATCTGTGGCAAGCCGACATTGTCGAGATGCGTCCGTACTCCCGTTTCAACAGAGGTTACCACTACATACTCACCGTCATCGATGTGTTGAGCAAGTATGCGTGGGCTGTACCACTCAAGAGTAAAGGAGGAAGCGAGACAGCTGACGCAATCGCTGAAATAATTCGAGACAGCAAGAGATGTCCGAAAAACATGCAAACCAATAACGGGAAGGAATTTTACAACGCCGATGTGCAACGACTTATGCGAAAACATGACATTAATCACTATTCGACATATTCGATATTGAAGGCGTCGGTCGTCGAGCGATTCAATCGCACGCTAAAGAACGACATGTGGAAGATGTTTACGCTGAATGGCACTTACAAGTGGTTCGACATACTGCCACGCCTCGTATCAGATTACAACGGACGCAAGCATCGAACGATTGGTATGCGACCCGCCGACGTTACCCCCCGCGATCGCCGAAAGACTCTTGGCTACCGTGTACAATCGCGTAAAAATCGCGGGCCCGGCAAAGTTCAAAGTAGGTGATCAAGTACGCGTCAGCAAGTACAAACAACTTTTCGAGAAGGGTTACACGCCAAATTGGACAACCGAGGTGTTTAAGATTGTTAAAGTGCAGCATACTAATCCCATAACATATCTACTCGAGGATTATCGCAAGACATCTATCGCTGGAGCGTTTTACGAGCACGAGCTGCATCGCGCAAATTGTCCGGAAGTGTACCTCGTGGAGAAAATACTGCGCAGGAGGGGTGACGAGGTTTACGTGAAATGGCTGGGATTCGACAGTTCGCACAATTCTTGGATACATAAAAACAATGTTATTTAATGTATTTTATTCAATCATTGTATAACATAATATATATTATACCATATATATAAAAATATATAAAAATATATAACAAAAAATATATACTTCTCATTAATACATCCTCACAATATAATACATATAATAAATATAATAAATATAATTTACAACGGTATTCTATAATGTCCCCACGGCAAGGTGTCGGTCGACTCAGGTACGACATACCGTTTGTCGTCGTAGGGACTTAGAGCAATTTTTGTCTCGCTGATGGTATACACTTTATGCAATTTCGATCTTATGCATGACTGCTGACGCGTCATTTCAATTTCGTCATTAAGGCAACGCGTATAATCGTCGAATGTTATACTACGCGCTACGACGTTACTTTTGACACCTTTTGCCTTTTTAGTGTCCTTTTTACCGTCCACCCGCAAAGCATACATTTTTGCTCTAAGCCCGACGAATTCGGTCATTATCGCGCCGTTATTCTCATCTTTCATCAGACCCGGCACCTTTTTATTCGCGAGTGGTATACCGTACGCATTATTCGCGGCGTAGTCGCTGGTATCGAATCGAGCGATATCGCGTTTCAAATTTTCATAGACATCCTGACATTTAATTTGATAAATTAAACTGTCCGTGTCGGTGTACATTACTCTACAATTGTCACGATAAAGCGGTGACATGTATTCGTGATGAAATTCATAAAGACATACTTTTGATATGTCGAGTATGCACATGCCGACGTAGATTGGTTTGTAGATTTTAACTTCGAGTTTGCGTAATTCAATTGCAACTAATTTTTCCGAAAATACGCTAGTACTATGAAAATTTGGTTTCGCGATCATTGCCTCCGCACCGTACCGTCCGTCCCATTTTGTTAATAATTTTACATCAACATGATTGCGCACATTTTCCATCGTCTTGCCGAATACCGCATTATTCATCAATTTATATAAATTTTTTTCAAAATCGTTTTTCGCATGTGTTCTAAACTACGTGTTGAGTTTGATGTATTTTTGCAGCCACGCTGACTGCGTAAATTGTAGTATGCGGTATATTTTTGTTATGCGTAGCCCGTGGCGCGTGCACTGCTGTAGATTACGATAGTGTATCACGTAGCGCTTCTTATCGCAAAGCGTTGCGAGGAGTTTATACTCCCGCTTGCCGGGCGGCTTATCGCGCGTCGGGCAAAACGGTAGGTCAATGTGCGCGTCATGAAGATGCCGCGGATACTCTAAATCTACTTCGAGAACATAGCCTATAGGCGAATCGAACGCGATAGATGATACGTCAAAATTCGATATATCGTCGACCCACCGAAAATCGGCATACGGCAATGGTTGACACATTGCCCATCCGTACAAATTATTTACATCGAAATACATGAGGTACGATGAGGGTTTCGATGGGTCGTACGAATGCATGTACTTGTTATTAGCCTGTGCGTATCGGCCTGAACATTGACTAAGGCCGCCGCGTATACCTCGTTCGACAAACATTACCATGTCAATGTCTGTTAATAATTCAAATTTTATATTCGTATGTTTTAACATGGCGTCCCATGTATATCCGGGGAGAGTATAATAATACGCGGGATCGAGTCCGTAACTTTTTATACAACTATCGCGAAAATTCTCAAATATATCGGCCAATAACAAGACATCAATTTTTAAATATAAATCGCTATATTCGCCTAGCGTTCGAAGGGAGAATCGGCTCCAGATGGTCTCGGCGTGCGCGTAATTACTCTCGGATACTGTGTCGCCGGTTAAGGAACTGTAAAATGAGTCGCGCGGCGGTAAACGTGTGTCTTGTAATCTGTCCACGCAGTCAATGTATTCGTACGGAAAGACGCCCTTCCGTGTCAATGAATTGAATTTTTCACTAGTTAAATTTTGATATTCTGAATGTAAAATTTTTAGTTTTTCTTTATCCAAAAATGACGCTAATTTGTCGAGACTAGCGCTGAGAAACTTGTACGAATCGATAAACCGTAATTTAATATAATTTTTCGAATTATTATCTTGTGTCAATCTAACAGTCTTCGAGAATGAAATGTATTTTTCCTTTGTTATCGGCAGTAATTCTATTTCTCCTTCGAACGCTGTGGCTATGTCCTCGATAATAAAATGCGCGTCGTAGCCGGACAAATTGTGAAAGACTATAGGAATACAAAATGATTCTTTGTAATTTAAGTTACAATTTGAATGCGCAGGACCCCTGTACCGCCCGGTGAGGTGGCAATGATCGCGGACGCGTGTATCGTCTTCGTCAAACGGTTTTTCACAAATGTGACAATGCGTCGCGGTGCGAAATTTTAACCACTCGTCAGGCGTTAAATTTACCATGGGGACATTGGTCGTTAAAATATTTTTTACGCGGATTGCTAAATTTTTAAGCTGTTCGGCGAACCATGCGACGCAATCGACACTACGGCGGGAATTGTACGCGGACAACGAACTGTCGTACGAACACTGTACATAGTATGCGATGCTGAACACTTGATGGTGTTGATGATTTTTGGCATCTTCGGTCTTTGCCAAAACACACTCGAGGTCGGCGTACACTACAAACGGCAGCCGCTCCTTCCTCGTGTAGTTGTCGAAGCTGAGCCACTTGTCATTCTCGCTCGGCAACCGAATAGCGCAGTCGTTCAGTTTCCCGCAATCTTCCATATGCGCCTGCAATTTATCCACCGCTCCGAAATAATGTAGGCATCTGTAAAAAATTTAATGAAAATTTAATTAAAAATATAATTTACGTGTAATAAATATATATATATACTTACCGATCGCATATAAATTTTTGACCATTGTGTTTGCTCAGTTGCGAGCTCACGAGACGAGACAGATTTTTTATGCACGCGAAATGTCCAACGCTGTTTTCGTCCTCCACGTACAGCAGATTGACGTGCCTGTCCTTCTTTTTTTCCGAAAGACGCAACGGGACGATGTTCTCGTTCTCGATGATGTACACATTCACGGAGATGTCGTTTGCAAGTTCAAACTTTTTAATTTGATTCACAGTCACTGGAAACTCAATGTTTTGGAGATTCAGCACTGTTGTGTAATACGGATAGGAGGATTCTCGATCCACATGTATATCAGCGGGGTAAGAGCGGCCACCACCGACCATGCGAAACACGCATTGTCCGCTGATCGCACATTAACAACCGCTCTCTTTGTTACAATTTTTTGCGGTAATATGATACGACATCCCGCGCGCATAGGATTATACTTGTTGATATTTACTGTCAAATCTATTATCCGCGACAATGCCCAACCGCTATCGCGTTCCTGGAACTCTTCTAGCGATGCTAGCGTGGGCTCGATTACGCGGCGCTCGTACCACTCGCGTACATCGGACGTGCGAAAGAGTTCAAAGTTTCTCGTGTTAATACTTTTATTGGCGCGCTTGTCACCGGACACAAATTCACCGTTGAAAACAGTGTTCACTTTTACACTGGCGTGTCTTTGTAGCACATTCTCCACGTTCTCGACTACAATGTCTTTGGCATTTTCCAAAAACTGACGCGGTTCGATGTGGTCTGCGTTAATTACCGCACCGGTCAGTATACGGCTATCGAACGCCGTATCGATTTCGCGCCAAACGAGTCTTTGCGCGTTATTGCCGCCGCCACTGAATCCGCCGCCGCTGCCACTAGGTATGGATCCACCACTAAACATGGATTCACCGACATACTGTCTCTGCAAGCGCACCTTCGCACCCTCGAGTCGCGCTATTCTCGCCACGAGAGATTGTCTATGTCCAATCGAGAGACGCGGACGCTTGGCACGGCTGCGTTCTTCCAGCTCTTCGATAAATTCTTCGCACTCTTGCAACCATCCGAAATATTCGCCCAAGTTAGCAACTTGGCGGGAACGCTCCAACAGGTCGCGCTAAATGTTCTCCATTTTTGTAAAAAATTCACTTATTACAAAAAAAACTTCTTTGCACACTAAACTTTTTTGCTGGCACCTCGAATGAAGCGTGCGCTCGCCAGTGGTACTATGGCCCGGCAGCTGCATCGGTCCTCATTATATATCCCGATCATCCCTTTGTTCGTGGGGATGATGATGCAATTGTTAATTCGCGAGAAATATTTGTGTGATATCTTCGGAGAAAATTTAGATATCGCTGATAATTCTTAGAAATACATAGATAAATTTCACCCCGTCGGATCGACACGCCGCGCAAACATGTCGCAACCTGTACGGATCAACCCGCTTGATTGTCGGCAAACCTTTTGTTCTTAGTAATTCGCAGAATTATCTTATCAAACTTAGATATCCGATTGTCGGCGCTCAGCCTAAAAAACGGCGGCAGCCATTCGCAGAATTTTTATCTTATCAAATTTAGATGAAGAAACGCAACCCCCTTGATTGTCGGCGCTCAGCCTAAAAAAACGGCGGCAGCCATTCGCAGAATTTTTATCTTATCTTCGGAGAAAATTTATGAAAACTTTGATACCGCTCAAGCTTATCTTTGATACCTTACAAAGACGCCGCTTATCTTTGATACCTTACAAAGACACCGCTTATCTTGGATTCGAAAACTTAGCTTATCTTATCTTGGATTTTCGGAGAAAATTTATGAAAACTTTGATACCGCTCAAAGACGCCGCTTATCTTATCTTATCTTGTTTATGAACATATCAAGTAACATGATCCCCTTATCTTATCTTGTTTATAAATATATCAGGTAACATGATCCCCTTATCAGGTTATCTGATATGTTTATAAACAAAAGATAAGCTTATCTACTGATAAGACCACCTCCCCCCGCGTGACGTCAACCCCCTCGCCACCGATTCCCCCTCGCCCCTCACCCCCCCTCATTGCCCCTGGTCTAGAACTCCCATAGTATACCTACTCCCTTTGACTACGAAACGTCCTTAAAAATGATGATTAGTAACGAAATGTGTATATACAGAATATATCACACACAGAAGTCGCATCCTATCTTTGGAGAGTGAAATGATGAAGTCAAAATAAGTCGAAATTAAAGAATCATGAAATTATATTTCAATCTTTTTTATAAAAAAATTCATAATGAAAATAATGCGCTTTAAACATCTATCTCGAAACTTTGATTGCGATCAGGAAAACATTGCAAATGCTTTAAAACATGTATTAGAATAAAGAAATTTTTATTCATTTATATTTTGATTGATCAATTAAACACTTTGAAATGCTCCATATACATTAATTAATATATGTATACATCAGGGTTGGGAAAGTTACTTTGTAAAAGTAACTAGTTACAGTTACAGTTATTTCATTGAAAAAATAACTAGTTACAGTTACAAGTTACCGATTTTAAAAAATAACTCGTTACAGTTACAGTTACTCTAAAAGTAACGAGTCGTTACTTTTCAGTTACTTTTTAAAAATAATTATACATTGTTTTAAATATAAGGAGCTTACATTTTATGCACAATTACAGTCAAGTATTTAAAAAAATTCTTGAATGTAATATTGATCGATTTGCTTGCGACTTTGCAATTAACATCAATGTATGAATGATCTTTATATACAACAGTAAAAATAGTTATAGTAAGTTACTAAATGGTAATCGCAAAGTCGCAAGCAAATCGATCAATTATTACCTTTAAGAATTTTTTTAAATATTTGACTGTGATTGGTCGATCTTAATTATGTGTTATATTATTTTATGTACACAAAATGAAAATTTTAGGTAAAAGATTAAATCATATGAAGATCCATATGCTACTGTTATCAAAATTTAATTTAATAATATAACGGCTACCATACTTAAACAATACTTTTAGCGCATGTTTCCAAAAAAAGTAACTAATAAAGTAACTATTAAAATAGTTACTAGTTACTAAAAAAATGTAACTAAGTTACAGTTACAGTTACAGATGGAAAAAAGTAACGAAGTTAAGTTATAGTTACCGAAAAAAAGTAACTGTAACTGTAACTTCTGTTGTGCCTCCGGGAAGGCACGGAAAATTTTCGGGTCTCAGTCGACTGAAGGATGAGGATCCTAGGATCGGCGGGCGTCTCCACTTTGATTAACTTCGCTTGTGTATTTGAATAAATCTTTTATTTCGCTTATTTCTTGAGTTGGATTAATTATGTATAATCCCACCTGGGTGATTAGTTAGGTGTGCTCGCTCTCGATAATCAGATTACAGGCGATAGTTATATTCTGCGGCTTGTCTTCGACTCCTAGTTAGGTTCTAATTAGCGACTTTACTTTTTGGATTTTCGTTAGCGACTGACTTCGTCGCCTCGCTTTCCGTTCGCGGTGGTCTCCTGCTCTTTTCTACATCTTTCGGGGGAAGATGTAGAGAAGCTCTTTCATTGGCTAATTTTTATTCACACGCTTTTATCTAGGTGCAAGCGAAGCAGGTTGATTCTTCGCTTGCGATCCGCGGGTTTCGGCGTAACGCTTATATTTCATCGCGTTTGCGTCTTTTCGCGATAAGCGCTTCGCGAGAGCGTGAGAACGTTTCTCAAATGATTATATAATAGCTGACTTACTAATTTATTATTAAAACTATGTTAATATAATATAATATAATATAGTTATAGTCATTCGGACTATAACACTTCGTTACAAGTAACTCGTTACTTCCCAACCCTGGTATACATATATTAATAACATATATATGTATATGTATACGTCTTTAGCATATATTAATGTATAGTAAATTCATTTTTATAATTTTCACTTAGCCCATTCACATTGCCCAATCGTTGAATCTGTTTAATATGACACTTATTGCATGTTACATTATATACATATATTTCATACATGTATATCGATATGTTCAGCTAGCCACATGTCATTCGAATATCGAGCCACGTAATATGTTTATAGATTTCTATTGAAGCGTATTGCAGTAAAAAAATTAGTCTATACTTTGATTTATATTTTATTTTATTTACTAATGTGTTAAAATAACAATACAAAAACAGCGCTAAGTATTTTTTGTACATTACATTTTTTTTACTTTTATTTTTACTTTTATTTTTTAATTTAAATTAAAAATTTTTATTTAACTTTAAATTTTTTTAATTTCCTAAATTTAATTCTTTGTGCCTTATATTACCTTTTTTGAATATACGTTTAAATATATTTGAATTAAATAATTATTTAGAGATAAATAATTTATTTTTTATATATATCTATTTATCTAAATATTTTATAAAAATATATAATAACTTTACAATGTATATACATTCCAGTTTAAATTAATTACATAATTATTCATGTTATTTAAATATAAAGATGAATAAATATATATATATATATTTTACTGAATTCATTTTGTTATTGTATATATTATAAACGTTTTAAAATAAAGCAATAATTATACATTTGTATCATTATAAGAAATTTATCTAAATATTATATATTATGTTGTCACTTACTTAGTGCAACTTTTTGATTTGACTACTTTTTGATGCTAATATTTTAACCTTTTTTCTCGTATTATCAATATAATTATTTAGCGCAATTTTTTGATTTCACTACTTTTTCATGCTAATATTTTAATTTTTTTCTAGTATTATTAACAAAAATAAAATATAATTTATAAATATAATTTTTGAGAAAATATTTTTGATAATGATTAATTTTTGCAAAGAATTATTTTGGCTATAAACATAATTTTTGAGAAGATTATATTTTTTATTATTATAAAGAACTATTTTTGCTGACGAAAGATATAACTTAGCGCTTTTTTTTTACATCTGTGATGTCTTTTTTTGTGGGATCATATTATAACATTATAATAATGTTTATTAATTGAAAATTAAATGGTTTATATGCTTTGCAGACTTGGTCAGTGATTGAATTTATCAATATAGAAGACCAATCAAACGCTGTAGAAGTTGTACCAACCTCATGGATGACATTTACAAATGATCAAATAATGTGTAAATGGCCGGAAAAAAATGTTAGGAAATATATATTACGGAAAGAACCCCCAAAAGACAATTGGCAAAAATACATAGTGCAACTAATATTTCAAAGTAGTAAGTATTGTCATAAAAATATTGATAGTATATAATAAGATAATATCTTAATTAAACATGTTTTATATTAAAAAAATGACTTTTTCGTATTTAATATATCAAATCATAACTTCCCAATATTTATGAATACGGTTATGGAAAAGACTTATATAAATCATGTAATACAAATGTATGTATATATATAGACAATTAATAAAATAATTTGTAATTACAGATTCATATAAGGAAGCTATAGATGTTGTACATAAAAAAATTCGAACCGATACATCAGATACATCATGTTCGCAATTAGGCCGAGGGAAAAGAAAAAAGAAAACATTCCAACCAGTTACAGCAAACAACTTAAATGATGACGATTCAAATCCGCGAATGACACCATCTCCGTTAATGACTGTCATGGATTTGCATTTAGAAAATGAACAGTTGACAAATGGTATAACAATAAATAAATATATATATTATTTTTATAAATCTTTAACATTATTTTTTTAACTTGCAAATAAAGTAATGCTTAATAGTGTAATTTTTTATACATTTAGATTTGATTAATGATGATAACCAAAACTTGGACAAGGATATCGAAAATATGGATGAAACAGCAATAAACGTGAGTCAAAATAAAAAGAATAATATTGCCTCTGAAGACCATGTAACTTCTGATGAAGGTATAAACAAATAATTTTTGGTACAATAAGGTATTAAACAATACAAGTCGATTTTAAGTAATCCCGCTTAATATATATATAGTGTCTATTAATTTATTAATTTAATATTAAATAAATACAATAATGATACTAAAAATTTCCATTATTTAGATCCTAAAGATGCTGTTAATCCAGTAAATAATATGATACCAACCGATATCATTTTTGAAAATTTTCCAGCAGGTAATCATTCATATTTATTGTTCTTTTGTTTATAGTAATATAATTTGTAAATTTATATTTCAGATAGTCAGAATATTGTTTCAATCCTGCAAAACACGATTGCGATTAAAAAATTATTGGAACAACAAAATGCATTTTTAAAGCAATTAGAGCGTACAAATAATTCGCTTCCACTGCTCTCAGCATCTGGTTCAAGCTGTAGTAGTACTTTTTCTCTTATTCCGAACAAACCTTTCAAGAAATTTACAAAATTACTTGATTTCGACATCGCATTAAAAACTAATGAGGAAGGACAAAAACAAATGGTAAAAATAGTCTACATTTCTTATTTCTTGTTTTTTGAATATTTGAGACAAAATTCAAGGTTCGAGCTGGTAAAATAATGTAAATGGTTAGAAAGAAATTGCTTTCAAAAGCAATTTTGATTGTTCAAGCTTGATTAAACTAGGATTATTTTATAACATTCATTATAATTTCATTGTACCATTGTTGAATATGCCAAAACTACTGATATCTATTTTTAAAAAATATATATTTAACCCTTTTTCCTTCTGACTAACTGACTTTAATTGAAATTAAAATAGACAAAAAGGATGCTCAATATTTACCAGAAAAGGCTCGAACAATTGTATATATATATATATGTATTTACATTTTTTTCGTAGGAAACATTTGTCTATTTATTAGGAGGCACTTCTCCCCACGATCAAATAAAAGCTGGACTAGAAAAAATATTTACTAATAAATTGGGTACAAAATGTTCTTGGATGGGTCGCAAAGGCAACTTCGAAGTGAACACACTAATAATTATGGACATTTTAAAACGTATATAGAAATGTAAAAATATATAATTATAAAAAATTAATGCTTTTAATAGCATAATAATTGTACCGGTACTATATTAACTTTTTTTTTGTTACATTTGTAGGATCGACTAGAAAACACTTTCCATTTTTGACAGAGATAAACAATTTCAGAACTATGTGTCAGCTTGGTTAAGGCACTCAAAAACGCGCTACGACAGAGAACTAGTATGTTTTACGTTTTACTTGTATATTTTAGTTTTCGATATAACAACATATTTATTATTACTTTTATTTTTTACAGGCAAAGCAACAACGTCAATAAGTTTTATCATTTTTTAAGTATCACAATAATAGTTACTTGTGTATTTAGTGTATTCATGAATTTTTTATTTTTACGTTAAAATCAAAGAGAAATTAATATTTTTATATTAAAATGTTGGCTTGTATTAAAATTATTTAGCGATAAATGAATGCAATTAGATGATAACTTATATATATTACTAAAACTTCTTATTGCCCACATTAACAGCACTGACCATATTAGTTGTGTTAGCAATTTGTGTTATTATGTATCTTATAAGTTAATTATATCCTCCATAGCAAAAAATGTCACAGTGACATCACAATAAGCTCACAATAGAGTCACAATCACAAGGTGACAAAAAATGTAATGTCACTGTGATGTCATTGTGAGATTATTGGAAGGTAACAGTGATATCATTAATCACAATTGAAGTGATATCATTGTAAAATGTCACATTGATATAACTAGTATATCACGAAATGTAACAATAAGGATAAAAAAATCTGTCATAGCAAGAAAATGTCACAGTGACATCATAAAGATGTTCTGCTGTGACGATAAAATATATATTTAATCGTCACAGCACAACATCTTTATGATGTTACAGTGATATCATCAAAAATGTCACATTGATATAACTAGTATATCACGAAATGTAACAATAATGATAAAAAATCTGTCATAGCAAGAAAATGTCACAGTGACATCATAAAGATGTTGTGCTGTGACGATCAACAATTAAAATTAGAAAAATAAAGTTTAATTTATGATATATTTAATAAATAATTTATATTTATTTATTTATATTTATTACTGCTTTAAATAAATATATCTTAGGGTGTCCCATTTAAAATAACACGTACACCACATTCAAATATATCCTCTTAAAATATTCAATCAAATAAAGGGATCCATCTACTTTATGACCTCCTTTGAATTCATCAAAACCACTTTTATTTGAAAATTTTTCTTTAAAAGAGTCGCGTTCGCAGAATGATGCTAAGTTGTATCTTGTCAAGATCTTGACGTTGCATTTGTTCTAAAAGAAAAGAATCAACACGCTCACCGTTCTGGACGCTTTACTTAATGTCACCTAATCTTACCTAATCCTAATGCAAGCGTGACCGGTGGTAGGCGAGTGCACGTTGCCAAACGCTCCTGGCAGGTTATACGCAGTGTTGGTGTCCCAGCGCAGTGTTTTTATTGCAATCAGCGCCCTTTTGACTCAAAATAGTGATCTCAGCCGATCCCTCGCACTACGACGTGATTTCACCCCGTGCCCCCCCTCCCCCCCTCCCCCTTAAGGTTTCGTCTATTCCAATATGTTTTATCTTTGTTTGTCTTATATTTTTCATATGTTATTGTCCCCCGCTCTTTTTTTTCCGTCTTGTTCTTTTCGGCTCCCCCCCCCCCCCCTCTTTTGTGACCCCTCTGGGGTTCGCAACCCCCCCCCTCCTAGTTTCTAGTGCCGGTGGCCAGCCATCTCCCCGACGTCGTTGCCCGCCCCCCCGTCCCAAGCTCTG
>NW_028190580.1:36064-48564 GCF_048542155.1 Nylanderia fulva
ATCTTTAATTAAATTAACCTCCATACCCAAAAAAGCACAGTGACATAAAAATAAGCTCACAAAATCAAAAGGGGACAAAAAAGAATTAAAGTGAAAATAAACCCCAAATTATCGACTGAAATTCGAGATTTTCATCAACACCATTTTTACATTTAAAAATTAAAAAAACTCAGCTTAAATTTTATTAAACAACCAATTAACGCAATTAAAATCATTTTAAATTTTTCGACCCACCCCTTTTCATTAAATTTATTGAAAAATAAATTCTTACAATTCAAATGATATCGAAATTTAATTATAGTTATTCAGAAGCGAGAGTTTTTGAGCAATTAACGCGTGTTTCAATCCGTCCTGTCCAACAATGTTCGCCTCGATATGATCTCTGATTTTGTTCAGATCTCGGATGATTTCATCGTTAATATGCGAGAAATTAACCCGTACCGTAGGCGCTGCGATTAATAAGAAATTACCGATCAACGTATGTCCAAATTATAATATATATCCCCTACAATTGGTAGTATGCTTACCTATCATCGTTCTTCTTGAAAATTTTGCTACTTATTAACAGTTATTAAGGATGACACTTAAACAACAACAATACAGAAAGACAGCTCATTTAAACTCTACTTGATCGGAGAGCGTGCGTGTTTATATATGATCTAATATCTATTGTTTTACTCGTTAATGTCCTATTTGTCCTATTATTATTTATTGTTCGCTAATATATCCAAAATATCAAAATACGACTCGCTAAGTAACTCAGTATCTTTGTTAAATTTAGTCCATTTTTTGTTCCTTGATAGTAGCATCTCAGAAATGAGTCTTTTATAATAATTATTTTCGTTGTCCATGATCTTAACATTGTCCCCAATTAAAAGTATGATGTTCATTTATTATGTGTTCAGAAATTACTGAATGTTCGTTGAGTCCAACCTAATATTATTTTTATGTTCTTTATTCGCGTCTGCAATTGCCTCTTTGTTTGGCCTACATAAGAATGCATTACAATATTGCAACTGATCTTATAAACCACATTCGAATTGCATGGATGTTTAGTTTTAATCTTTCTGTGCTTTAATAATATTATCCAGTTTGTTGAGACATCTATACCCTACCATACAATTTTATTTTTCACCGAGGAAACAATCATTTCTGAGACCCCTATCTATATACGGAATGACAAAGAATTTTTTATTAACCGAGTCATTTCTTATACTTTTTGTTCTTTCCTATGTTGGCCTGTCTCTCTAAAATGCTCCCCTTAGATATGATGTGTTCTATCCGATGATTAATTTTGTTAAAAAATCAGATCAAGAGGGTAACCATTGCTCTGAGTATATTAATAATTAACTCCAAATTTTATTAAAAAATAGTGGATGTGATAGCAATAGACATCTGTCTACAAGGTTATATATTATTCCAATTTGTGGCATAATGGGTGGTTTGAATAAAATGATAACGTCCTTCCTGAGAAGGTTTCTTTTTGATACCAGTCTATATATATTTTGTTATTAATAATTTTAAGTGATAAATCTAAGAAATTCAAGCTATGGATTAACCTCTTGTTCGACCGTGAATTTAAGTCTTTCATGATAGTTGTTGAAATTATTCACAATCTGAGTCATATTAGTCATAGAGGGTGGCCACTATTGGTCATCCACATAACGAAAATAAAACAAAACATTCCAAATTCAACGCTTTTGAGAACTGTATCCTCAAGATCTTGCATACCAGGTCTGCAATAATTGGTGATAACGGTGACCCCATAGGGGTCCCAAACGTCTGTTTATAAATTATGTCATCAAATGTAAAATATGTAGAAGTCAATATGAATTTTATACCCCCCAAAAATTCGTTTTTCGGTATTTTTAGTATTTATTCCAATGTGATCCCATCTATCGTTAATACCGTCAATCGCAAGATCCAGAGGAACGTTCGTAAACAAAGACACCACATCCAAGGAAAACATCCATCATTCTCATCAATCTTTTACCAGACAATATGCTGTACAAATCAAAACTATTATTAATATGACTTTTCGCTTTGGGTAGGCTAGTTCGTAAGGTGTTTTGTAAAAAACGAAGCCAGCGAGTATAGAGCCGTATCAACCGATGAAACTATGATTCTAACCGGATAGTTTTCCTATGGATTTTAGGTAATCCATTACGCTTTTGGAAGGAGAGAATCACTACAACGTAATTTATAATATTCGTTTTTTGAAATATAATCTTCTTAAGCCATCTCTTCAACAAACCATTCAAATCGTTCTCTATTTTTTTGCACGGATTTTTTTTGACAATAGTGTAAGTGTTGACATCTTTTAAAACGTTTTTCATTTGTTAATATAATAAGATCTATCCATCGCGACCGTAGCATTACCTTTGTCCGCGCGTGTGAATAGAAACAGGATTTTTTCATCTCACTAGCGGGTTATTTAATCGTTTGCCTGTACTCGCGTGGAATAGAATTTTCGAACATCATAACATTGCTTTTAAAAA
Source organism: Nylanderia fulva (assembly GCF_048542155.1). Classification (NCBI taxonomy): domain Eukaryota; kingdom Metazoa; phylum Arthropoda; class Insecta; order Hymenoptera; family Formicidae; genus Nylanderia; species Nylanderia fulva. The sequence continues at coordinate 38,563 of NW_028190580.1, forward strand.
TTGCCACAACAGATTGGTTACTGCACACGAAAAGAAATTCAATTGGCTTAAGAGAAAACAATACTACAAGTATATCAACAGCATCAAACCTATAGATATACATTGTTCTTTACATTTTGAAACTTCACAACCGACGAAAATATCACAAAATTCTCTCAGGGCAATCACTAATGATGCCAAGGAGATCAATATACACATTGAAGCCAATAAATTTCTCAATGATACAATTAACCCTTTGGAAAATACTAATAAAAAATGGTTTGTTAATCTATCCAACACAGACATTCCGCCTAACGTATCTAATCTGTTGCAAATGGGTGATAAATTTTGTCTTCCGAATATTAGTAAAAAAACAGCGATACATGAATTTATCAAGGACATAGAGAGTAATAGCAAACGAAATAATATTAATAATCTCACAACGATCAGAAATATCGCGGTTCCAAAATTTGCACAACTTCTTAACACGAAGGATAAAAATGACGTAAGTCAACAAAAATTACTTGGTGCACACAGAGATTTAAAAAAATTTTGTAAAGACAATCCGAATGTTCTATTCACACGCGCGGACAAAGGTAATGCTACGGTCGCGATGGATAGATCTTATTATATTAACAAAATGAAAAACGTTTTAAAAGATGTCAACACTTACACTATTGTCAAAAAAATCCGTGCAAAAAAATAGAGAACGATTTGAATGGTTTGTTGAAGAGATGGCTTAAGGAAGATTATATTTCAAAAAACGAATATTATAAATTACGTTGTAGTGATTCTCTCCTTCCAAAAGCGTATGGATTACCTAAAATCCATAAGGAAAACTATCCGGTTAGAATCATAGTTTCATCGGTTGATACGGCTCTATACTCGCTGGCTTCGTTTTTACAAAACACCTTACGAACTAGCCTACCCAAAGCGAAAAGTCACATTAATAATAGTTTTGATTTGTACAGCATATTGTCTGGTAAAAAGATTGATGAGAATGATAGGATGTTTTCCTTGGATGTGGTGTCTTTGTTTACGAACGTTCCTCTGGATCTTGCGATTGACGGTATTAACGATAGATGGGATCACATTGGAATAAATACTAAAATACCGAAAAACGAATTTTTGGGGGGTATAAAATTCATATTGACTTCTACATATTTTACATTTGATGACATAATTTATAAACAGACGTTTGGGACCCCTATGGGGTCACCGTTATCACCAATTATTGCAGACCTGGTTATGCAAGATCTTGAGGATACAGTTCTCAAAGCGTTGAATTTGGAATGTTTGTTTTATTTTCGTTATGTGGATGACATAATAGTGGCCACCTCTATGACTAATATGACTCAGATTGTGAATAATATTAACAACTATCATGAAAGACTTAAATTCACGGTCGAACAAGAGGTTAATCATAGCTTGAATTTCTTAGATTTATCACTTAAAATTATTAATAACAAAATATATATAGACTGGTATCAAAAAGAAACCTTCTCAGGAAGGACGTTATCATTTTATTCAAACCACCCATTATGCCACAAAATTGGAATAATATATAACCTTGTAGACAGATGTCTATTGCTATCACATCCACTATTTTTTAATAAAAATTTGGAGTTAATTATTAATATACTCAGAAGCAATGGTTACCCTCTTGATCTGATTTTTAACAAAATTAATCATCGGATAGAACACATCATATCTAAGGGGAGCATTTTAGAGAGACAGGCCAACATAGAAAGAACAAAAAGTATAAGAAATGACTCGGTTAATAAAAAATTCTTTGTCATTCCGTATATAGATAGGGTCTCAGAAATGATTGTTTCCTCGGTGAAAAATAAAAATTGTATGGTAGGGTATAGATGTCTCAACAAACTGGATAATATTATTAAAGCACAGAAAGATAAAACTAAACATCCATGCAATTCGAATGTGGTTTATAAGATCAGTTGCAATAATTGTAATGCATCTTATGTAGGCCAAACAAAGAGGCAATTGCAGACGCGAATAAAAGAACATAAAAATAATATTAGGTTGGACTCAACGAAACATTCAGTAATTTCTGAACACATAATAAATGAACATCATACTTTTAATTGGGACAATGTTAAGATCATGGACAACGAAAATAATTATTATAAAAGACTCATTTCTGAGATGCTACATATCAAGGAACAAAAAAATGGACTAAATTTAAACAAAGATACTGAGTTACTTAGCGAGTCGTATTTTGATATTTTGGATATATTAGCGAACAATAAATAATAATAGGACAAATAGGACATTAACGAGTAAAACATAGATATTAGATCATATATAAACACGCACGCTCTCCGATCAAGTAGAGTTTAAAATGAGCTGTCTTTCTGTATTGTTGTTGTTAAGTGTCATCCTTAATAACTGTTAATAAGTAGCAAAATTGTCAAGAAGAACGATGATAGGTAAGCATACTACCAATTGTAGGGGATATATATTATAATTTGGACATACGTTGATCGGTAATTTCTTATTAATCGCAGCGCCTACGGTACGGGTTAATTTCTCGCATATTAACGATGAAATCATCCGAGATCTGAACAAAATCAGAGATCATATCGAGGCGAACATTGTTGGACAGGACGGATTGAAACACGCGTTAATTGCTCAAAAACTCTCGATTCTGAATAACTATAATTAAATTTCGATATCATGTGAATTGTAAGAATTTATTTTTCAATAATTATACTGAAGAAGACCGCGTGCGGTCGAAACGTTTATAGAATGATTGTAATTTGCGTTAATTTGCGTTAGTTTTAATATAATATAATGACTGTAGTTTTATAATTTATACATGTAATAAATGGTAGTTGACTGAACATCTCGAATATTCAGCTCGATAAGTTGGCCTTATATTTATCACTTTGTTTTCAATACACGAGCGACAATTTATATTAAAATGTAATGTCACTGTGATGTCATTGTGAGATTATTGGAAGGTAACAGTGATATCATTAATCACAATTGAAGTGATATCATTGTAAAATGTCACATTGATATAACTAGTATATCACGAAATGTAACAATAAGGATAAAAAAATCTGTCATAGCAAGAAAATGTCACAGTGACATCATAAAGATGTTCTGCTGTGACGATAAAATATATATTTAATCGTCACAGCACAACATCTTTATGATGTTACAGTGATATCATCAAAAATGTCACATTGATATAACTAGTATATCACGAAATGTAACAATAATGATAAAAAATCTGTCATAGCAAGAAAATGTCACAGTGACATCATAAAGATGTTGTGCTGTGACGATCAACAATTAAAATTAGAAAAATAAAGTTTAATTTATGATATATTTAATAAATAATTTATATTTATTTATTTATATTTATTACTGCTATAACTAAATATATATTAGGGTGTCCAATTTAAAATAACACGTACACCACTTCAAATATCTCTTAAAATATTCATCAAATAAAGGGCATCATCTACTTTATGACCTCCTTTGAATCAAACAACTTTTATTTGAAATATTTTTCTTTAAAATAGTCGCGTTCAGCAGAATGACTGCTAAGTTGTCATCTTGTCAAGACTTGACGTTGATTTGTTCTAAAAGTAAAAGAATCAACACGTCACCGTTAATGGACGCTACTTAATGTAACCTAATCTTACCTAATCCTAATGCAAGCGTGACCGTGTAGGCGCGTACACGTTGCCCAAAACGCTCTGCAGCGTATACGCAGTCTGTTGGTGTACCAGCACGTGTTTTTTATTTGCATAAGAGGACATTTTGACTCAAAATAAGTGATCTCAGAAGATCACTTAGCAATAAGAAGTGATTTAACAAAGTGAAAAACATCAACATAAAAATTAAGGTTAGTATATACAATATTTTTTATCTTATGTTTGTCTTATATTTTTTTCATATTTATTGTAACAAGATATCTTTTTTTCATTGTATATGTATATTTAGGAAAAAAAATATATTTTGTGAAAAATATGGGTCGCAAACGAAAACACTCAATATTTTATAGTGCAAGACATAAACGAAGATTAGTTGCAAGAAACACAGTAACAGATATGAATATGATAACTCATCAGACTGATTCTGCGGATTTTATGGCAATAATTAATAATAATAATGATCAACTAATTGTTGTTGATGAGAATGCTTCGTCTTTATGTGATTCTGATAAAGTATACTCAGATAGAAATCTAAATCAATATTATGATGAAAATAATATTAACTTTTTGAATGAAAATAATGCCTGTATGATACAAAATTACACGGATGCAAATAAGCTGCAAGCTATAGTCGATAACAATTATGAAAATCTGTGTTTAAATGATAACGAAACTTTTATACATGACATAAGTAAATGGGCTATTGAAGAAAAGATATCACTCAAATCACTCCGTCACCTTTTACAGATATTGCAAACACACACTAATTATACTTTGCCTAAAGATCCACGTACATTATTGCAAACTCCTAAATCAACTGAAATTATACAAATTGAAAACGGAGATTACTGCCACTTAGGTCTCGAAAAAGCTCTTCTAAAAATTATTGAAGAACGTAAAAGATTGAATTTTGCTCTTGATAACATTCAATTATTTATAAATATTGATGGTTTACCTATATATAAGTCTTCCACAAAGAGTTTATGGCCAATATTATGTGCAGATAATATTATAAACAATGTATATGTCATTGCCTTATATTATGGTGAAGGAAAACCAAAAAATGCAAATGAGTTTTTAAAAATGTTTGTAGGTGATGCTATTGCTTTTATAAATAATGGGATTGATTATGAGGGACAGATCATAAAAGTCGAAATTAAAGCAATAATTTGTGACGCTCCTGCTAAATCATTTATTTTAAATGTAAAAGGACACACTGGATATAATAGTTGCACTAAATGCATTATTGAAGGTGATAATATAGAAGGACATATATGTTTTCCATACACATCTAATATGATGTTACGTAATGATAAAGAATTTTTTACTGGATCTTATAATCTTGATTATCAAACTGGTGACACAATTTTAAAAAATATACCAAATCTAGGCTTAGTTACAAATGTGCCACTAGATTATATGCACCTGGTATGTTTGGGTGTTATGCGTAAACTTATTATGTTATGGCTTTCAGGACCACTTAAGATAAGATTATCAAATTCATACAAAGAACAAATTTCTAAGAAACTAATAAAGTTACGCAATTATATTCCTTCTGATTTTGCTCGAAAACCAAGATCATTAAAGTATATCAAACATTGGAAAGCCACAGAATATCGGCAATTTTTATTATATACAGGTCCTATTATATTGAAAGGAATATTACAAGAAAATGTATATTTAAATTTTCTAACATTACATGTAGCAATCACAATTCTTGCACATCCTACTTTAACATATCAAACTTCTATTATAGAATATGCAGAAAATTTATTAAAACATTTTGTAAAATCATTTCAAGTTATCTACGGTTCTAAATATATTTCACATAATATTCATAATTTATTACATCTTGCTGCAGACGTAAAACAATTTGGTGCTCTGGATAAATTTAGTGCATTTAAATTTGAGAATTATATGTCTACGTTAAAGAAATTAATTCGTAAAACTAACCAACCATTACAGCAATTAACAAGAAGATTTGCAGAAATTGAGACAATACATAATAATGAAACATTCAAAATATATTCAAATTCATACGATATGGAAAAATGTTTTACACGCTCTCATTGTGATGGTCCTATTACGAAAGATTTCATTTCTGTACAACAATATAAAATTTTTTGCAATAATCAATATTATATTAACTGTGATGATCCAAAAAATAATTGCATTTCTTTTGAAAATGGACAAATAATGTCAATTTTAAATTTCATTAAATCTAATGACAATAAAATGTATGCTATTGGCAAAGTACTTGTGTTAGTGGAAGATTTATATACACAGCCTATTTCGTCATTAACTTTAAATATTGGTATCATGTCTGAATATTCTCATCTTCAGACATGGGAGTTTGATAAAATTAGAGCAAAAATGTTGAAAATGCCTTATAAAAAAAATTATATTATATTTCCGATGTTACACACAACTGAATAATACATGTTTAATATTAATTTGCATTTGTAATTAAATAATTAAACGTAATTATAATACTCTAATATAAATTGCAAATATTATTATTATTATTATTATTATTATTATTATTATTGTCACAATCTATCATATTATTTACATCATAGATTATTTATAATTTCAATGCTGATCAATTTTTATTTACAGTTATTATGGCGTATAATATTGTGGAGTTCGAAGATGGTTTACAAATTGTTCCTTCTGAATGGTTAACTGAAAATAATAAGGAATGTAAATGGCCATCATATACAAGTCAAATTAAGATAAATAAAGCAATTATGAAAAGAATATTTCCTTCTGATGATTGGCAATTATATAAAATAATCCGTATTTTTGGTAGCAGCGGTTAGTAATATAAAAAATGTATTTTATTTTTTTATCAAAAATTATATAAATTAAAATTATAATATATATGTATTAAAAGTATATATTAAAATTTAAATTTTAAGTGATATTTGATTATAAAATATATAAAAACAAAAATCTAATTTTTAATATTCAAAAATTTTATACGTTTTAGATACATATGATAAAGCTATAGACAAACTTAAATTAGCTGAACAAATATCCGATATAGATGGTGATGATGGAAATAACCTCAAAAAATCGAGATATGAACGAGCAAAAAAAAATACAGGTTCATCTCCTGATAATTCTGATACAAGCGACACAAGCGTCAATAAATTAAAAACTCGCAATGATTTAGAGTTAGATAATTTTCCTAATACACCAAAAGCTTTAACAATAAATAAGAGCAAAATCTGTGAAATAAAGACACCATTAATACAAGGTGATAAGAAAATGAATCGAGTAAAAAAAATTTCAAGTTCTTCTGATAATTCAGATAGAACTGACACAAGCAATGATTTAGATGAAGCTTCTAATATATCAAACGATTTAAATAAAAGCAAAATGACTTATGAAATAAAAAAACCACTGATAAAAAATTATAAGAAAATAACTAAGCCTCCGATACAAATAAGTAATGAAAAAATAATTAATATTCAGTCTAAAAAGTCTGCAGTTACATATAGTAAATCTATAAGTTCACAAGAACATCGAACAGCAAATAAAGATGACCTTGTTCCACAAAATTCAGATACAATATCTACATCCGATACTTGTAATGCTGAGATTGATGTAGGTAAAAATATATGTGTTATTAATTTTAAATTTTTGTAAAAGCTTACCTATATATATATATATATATTATTAAAGTTTTAACTTTTTTTATTTATATCACTGTAAACATATATTTAAAATGGTATATAATTCGTAATATTTATATTATCTGACAATGAGTAGATATACAATAATATGTGTCAATTATTTTTGCAGATTTTCATAATTTAATTATCACGAAACTAAATGCAGTATTGTTAAATCTTACAACAATTGATGAACGTTTAATAAAGTTGGATAATCACATAAGAAAAAATGAGGAAACGGATTTAAAAAAAAATGAACATTATGATTTCGATTTGCCAGCAGATACCGTAGAACAATTACAGAGAATTGATAATCAATTAAAAAACAAATGTGTTGCTGCAGAAATGGTATATACAAAATATTATCATTTTATACTTACGATTAGAAACATTTTATTGAAATGTCTTATAAAAAGCAATATTTTGGACATATTTATTTATTTATATAATGTTAAATAATTTTAAAGGAGTTAAAAGAAAAGTAATGTTAACTTTTTTTATAAGAGAAAAACAAATGTTTATTATTTTGAAATTTTTAGATCATAAACTAATATTAATTAAATTATTTTATATTTTTAGACAAGACAATTGAGCTTTTTAGGAGGTAAGGATCATCATGATGTGATTTCGTACATGATGAAACATATTTTAACAAATAAATTAGCAATGGAATATAGTTGGGCTGGTGCCTCGTTCGACGCGCCGAGCGCGACGTATCTCTTATAGTACCCAACCGGCCGGCCAGGCGGTCGGCGACGCACGGTCCTACGCACGGCCGTATGCGAGCGCGAGCGCCGAAAGGCGCGTTCAATCGAGATAGAGTCGCGGAGAGCGAACGATCGAAAAGTCCTATTGTACGATAAAATATTATCACGATAGCCGTATGGCGAATGTCAAACAACGATAATTAGCATTAATTAAGAAGGAAACAAACGAAATGCCGGGACAATAAGGTATAAACACCGACGGTACCTCCGGGCCGGGCGGCACCTCCGGGCCGGGCGGCACCTCCGGGCCGGGCGGCACCTCCGGGTCGGGCGGCACCTCCGGACCGGGCGACACCTCCGGGAACCACGGCCGACCGGCGACACCTCCGGGCCGGGCGACACCTCCGGGAACCACAGCCGACCGGCGGCACCTCCGGGCCGGGCGACACCTCCGGGAACCACAGCCGACCGGCGGCACCTCCGGGCCGGGCGACACCTCCGGGCCGGGCGACACCTCCGGGAACCACGGCCGACCGGCGACATCTCCGGGAACCACGGCCGACCGGCGACACCTCCGGGACGGGCGGCACCTCCGGACGACCGAATGATCTCTCGAAGTCAGACGACCGCCGGCGGTACCTCCGGAACACTTAACGACGATTTACGGCGCCGCAACGAGGAGAGCTACAAACGTTTCGGACGAAAGTTACTTACTATTCGGCGCTCACTCGACATGAGGGCGCTGTCCGATTACTAACTCGAACCGTGTCTCTCAAACCCACGTGTCGGAGACATATATTTCGAATTAATACGGATGATACGCAACACGCAAGCTGCGGTGACCGCGATTACGGTACGGAACACTCGCCCGATGCGAAATCACGCGCGCGGCAACCGAGACGGCTCGTTACGGGCGTGATTATACGTGCGGCACCACATGACGGCCGGCGTCAACTTGGGGACGGACGGCACCTCCGGGACGGGCGACACCTCCGGACGACCGAATGATTTCACCAAGTCCGTCGCCCGCCGGCGGTACCTCCGGGGCACTTGACGGCGAGTAGCGCCGCTACGAGGAGATAATGCTACAATACGGAAATACGTTTCGGACAAAGGTTTCGTACCTTTCGAAGCTCCGCACGACCGCGCGACACGATTATTACGATATCTGCTAATTCCCGGCTACCACTCGTCGGATGCACAATCTTCGAGATTCTACGACCGATACGTGGACGAATGCAGGCAGGATGCCAATAAGCGAAGCCGGAGTGTTTGCACGAATAAACTTTCCGATGCGTCCTCAATTAATTAATCTCATTTAGCTCGCTCGTTAGCGGTACAAGCGAGAACTCGGGAACAGGCGCAAGTTTGCTCGCGGCGCGTTGCTCTCGCCGGCGAGCGAGAAATTTTTCCAGGCCCGATAGCGGCGTGTTGCCTTGATTAGCGGGCGACACCTCCGGCGGCACGCGCCGCTCGTAACCCAAGTCCGATCGCGGCGTGTTGCATTCGTTGGCGGGCGACACCTCCGGCGGCACGGCGCGTGCACCTCCGGACCGGGCGACACCTCCGGGAACCACGGCCGACCGGCGACACCTCCGGGCCGGGCGACACCTCCGGGAACCACAGCCGACCGGCGGCACCTCCGGGCCGGGCGACACCTTCGGGAACCACAGCCGACCGGCGGCACCTCCGGGCCGGGCGACACCTCCGGGCCGGGCGACACCTCCGGGAACCACGGCCGACCGGCGACATCTCCGGGAACCACGGCCGACCGGCGACACCTCCGGGACGGGCGGCACCTCCGGACGACCGAATGATCTCTCGAAGTCAGACGACCGCCGGCGGTACCTCCGGAACACTTAACGACGATTTACGGCGCCGCAACGAGGAGAGCTACAAACGTTTCGGACGAAAGTTACTTACTATTCGGCGCTCACTCGACATGAG
>NW_028190580.1:53564-78934 GCF_048542155.1 Nylanderia fulva
CTTTCGTTAAAGTAGCTAGAGATATTTGCAAATAATTTGCTACTGCACTCAGCCTTGATCAGGCGAGCTCTGATCGCCGGCCACCACAGGTTATCAAAAGCCCCTTCGATGTCGATGAATAGGGCAACAACGTATTTCTTCCTCGAAATTACGCCCTCCTTGAAACGTATGAAGGCATCTTCCGCAGACAGTCCTGGTTTGAAGCCGTATTGATTTTTATTTTCTAAGCCTCTCTCTATATAGGAGATCTGTACCCTTTCCACCAGTATACGTTCGTATATTTTTCCAACCGTAGATAAAAGTGCAATTGGTCTATAGGAATTGATATTTGTTTTATCTTTATTGCCTTTTGGGATGAATTTGACATTTGCTGTTTTCCATGCTTCTGGGAAATGACCACTTTTGAAACAATTATTAAACAGGTTATACAATATAGTTTTGTTTTGCTTCCATAGTGCTTTCACTATTTCTGCTGTAAAATCATCCAATCCTGGCGCTTTTTTATTCTTGGATTTGCGGATTGCTCTGCCAATTTCTTCTGTTGACAATTCTGGCTCCATGTTATAGTTTACGTAACTATTGTTCAGCTTTCTAATTTCCCAGTGCTCCTCTCCCTCTGTCGTGATATCGTCTTTTGGGGCAGCTTTCTCCAGAAGAGCCTCCATAGTCCTCTGCCAGTCCTCCGTTTGATCCCCGTTTGGCAGCGTCAGCGAGCAGACCACGTTGGGTATTCTAATTTTTTCCCTTGCAATTTTGTATGGGATTCCCCAAGGATCCTTGTTTCCTTCCTCTGTAACAAATTTTTGCCAGGACTTCTCCTTACTCACTTTTATTTCCTTTCTGTACCTGTTTCTAATCTTTCGATAACTCTTTATGCAGTTTTCGATTTGCTCCACGTCTCTTAGCTTATATGCTCTCGATAGCTGCTTCTTAGCTTTATTTGCTTCATTTCTTCGATAACTGAGGTCCCTATTCCACCACGGTATTGCCTTGTTGCACATCCTCCATCTTGGGATTGAATTCCTGCAGGCGCTTTGCAATGTGGTGTTAAATAGTTGGACTGCCTCATCCGGGATATTGGTTTCTAGTTTCTTTGTTATTTCCTTAGTAAAATTCTCGGTTATTAGTTCCGCAAATTTCTCCCATTTTGCCTTTTTAATATTATAATTGCTAAGCCTAAAGAAATTCCTACTCTGTGAGTTTGTTTTAGAAACTTCGTAAGTAATTATGTTGTGGTCACTAGTTGTACTTTTCTGTAACACTTTCCATTTTTTAATTTTGGTCAACATCTTTCCGTTGATTATAGTCAGGTCTATATTCGATTCTCCTGTTGTTGATGAATACGTATAGGGGTTTCCTGGTTCGTTGATAATGTATAACTCATTCGCAAATAGGAAGTCCTCAATCTGTTTGCCTCGGTCATCAGTTTTTGTGGCAAACCATAGTTCCGAAGCAGCATTTGCGTCCATTGCTATCACAATATTTTTACTCCCAACTTTCCTAACAATGTTTTCGATTTTTCTCAGAAACGGGTCTATCGGGAGCGAGAATTGGCAGTAGACGCTTATTAAGTACATCTCTTCCGAGTCTGTTTTTATGTGAACGCAAAGAACGTGTTCTGATTCCTCGTACGTGTACTGAAACGCCTCAATGCCCTCTTCCCTATACACAATCGCAACCCATGGGTGACCGACGACAGGCTGAATTTTTCTCATTCCTGGAGACGTATACCCTCTTACCTTGTCCTTGTATACATATGGTTCCTGTATACAAAGTACATTAACGTTTGATTCCCTCATGAAAACCTCCAAATTAGCAGCTGCCGTTGCCGACCTCTGTGCGTTGATTTGCGCGATTCTTAGTTCCATTGTATTCTGCTACGGTAAATTTCCACATACTTGGTGTATTCGGGGCAGGAGCTATTCCTGATCCCGTGTTTTACATCTTTTCTCCTATTTCTGATGCAATTTACGCATTGAGGGTCGAGCTTTTTTGGACATTCATCTTTAAGATGGCTTGTTTCCCCACAGGTTTTGCACAGTTTGTCTGAGTGCCTGCAGATTTTTGCCATGTGGCCGAAACCGTGACATTTGTAGCACCTGATTAAGCTTAGATACTCCTTTACCCTATACGTTCTCCATTTTATAAAAATTCTTTCAGCCTGTATTGCACTTGCGCCCAGTGTACCTGGGAGCTGAATAATCCAATTGTTCTTTCCCTCTCTTGTTTTAAAAGAGCGTACAAACCTGACCTCTTCTTTTAATCTATCTAGAGTTTCCTTATCTATATTTCTAAAGTTTTTATTTAGCAAGTCCTTTTTTATTTCATCCGCTGAAAGGTCCGTATCAACATCATATATGATAATTGATGGTTTGATCTTGTTAGGATTCTCAATTTTTAAACCCACTTCGTCCAGGTTTGATGCCTCAATCAATGCTATATCTTCTCTGTCCTTGACCTCCATTATTACACCTTTCCTTCGCATTTGTCTTATGTCTCGAACTTTGATCTCGCTTCTTACTGTTTCTAATTTATCCTTCAGCGCATTTTTGATTTCCTCGTTGCTTCTTTTGTCCTCGTTCAGCACCGGTTTGATTAGCACAACTTCAAATTTATCCTCATTTTTACTCTTGATTTCAGGATTATTTCTGTGACGGGGTTGTCCAGTCGCGGCGGTTACTTGAGCAAAAGTGCGCGAGGTTGAAGTGTTACATGCACTTTTATATCTTTCCTTTTTAACTATCTCTTCGTGCACTCTTGTTTCCAATACCCCCCATTTGGCTAAAATAAACTTTATAGCAGTTCTGGAAATTTTGTTGCTTTCGTTGAAAAGGAATTCTTCCAGTTCTGTCCTAACATTACTTATTTCTTTAAGGCTAAGATACTTCGCTTCGATGTTCGAAGTTCCTTTATTTTCAGGTACTTTGCTCTTTGGTTTTTCTGCGTTTCTGATTATTTCTCTCTCGGCTGGCGTTTCTTCATCGAGATCCACAGTGCCTGCCTCTCGTTCCAGAGTGCCCCCTCTTTCTTTTCCTCCGGTCAGTATCCTCGCTGACTCCGAGTGGATAAGGCCTCTGGATACTTCCTTCCGTAGGGGGGGAGGTGATCTGTGCACCGAACCTCGTCTTTCGAACGCAACCCTTTCTCTTTCTTTCTCCCTCTCATCCGCCCTTATTTCCTTGCCATCAACTTTAGTTTTGACGGAATTCCTTAGCTTATCTATTATAGTTTTTGATTTTTCAGTTTTATTTTTATCTCCCATTTTGTTCCCACGAGTATGGTGGGACGGAAAGTCCACCCAGGCAGAGCCCCCTATGCCATGGGTAAGCCTATTTCCCCGGTAGATAGGGACAGTGGGAATCTCGTTAATCCATTTATGCGCGTCACTAATTAGATGACGAGGCATTTGGCTATGTTTCGTCTACGGTGCGCGACGACTGCTACAAAATCACAGTCGCCAAGTCGCCACCGACAACGATATTGCAGAGCTGTTTACTGTTGGTGTTCGCAGACAGCACCCTGGAGCGTGAAGGTCGGAGCTAGCCAAAGGCAGCTCGTACTTCACCTCGACCATTCACGCAATCATTCAAACTCGCGCGATTGATGCGGAGGCCCCCAACTCTACGCGCCATCCATCATGCACCACCAGATGAGGCCACGTTCCGCCTTCCTTCGTTATAACGCGATGTCATTGCGTTAAAACGTTTCCAGTTCAGCCATGAGCCCCACAAAACTCGAGTCGTCAACGTTCGGAGCTGGGCGGACGTTAAACCCAGCTCTCGCAACTCAGACTCGCTTCGCGAGCTCCAGACACCTCGCCACGAAATTGTAATGGCGGTAAAACGAACATTATTTCGAGGTACTCCTGTGCGCTCCGCCACAGCGGCTGCCAGATCATTACATGATCGGTACTTCTCCACCTTACGCTCGTGGGACATCTCCAACGCGGTTTTGCTAGACACTACTTGCGCGTCTACGACCACTGCCTCACCACCATTAGCGATGGTCAGGTCGGGCCGCCTCCGGCCGGCAGACGTCGAATACGCTTGTTCCGCATCGACGCGCCATCCCTTCTGCTGTAAATAGCCACCAACTTGACGGCATAGGTCGTCATGCCGCAGGATTCTCCCTCCGTGCGTCCTGAAGCAGCGTTGCACGCAGTGAGCCGGCGTCTCGGTTTCGGGACAACCGGCACGACAGCGATTATCGCGCCCATCACGACCTCGGGAGCATCTCGCTCTAGACGGTATGCAGTTAGCCCGTATGTGGTGATAGTGCACGTAGTCGGCACCTGGGATGGCATCGGCGCCAGCCGATACCCAGTAGGAGCTCAGGTTGGAGGCCGCAAATCTCTGAGTCCACTCCCATCGCACGACTCGCGCAACCAGGCCGCACACTGCTGTCTGAGCTCAGCGGTTGTAGTCACTCTATGGCCCCGCACTCGCATCTGGTTTTCACACCAGACAAGCTGCCTAGCCACATACGTGGTTTCGGCAGCCGCGCATGCTGCGGGCAGAGTACTCCGACACAACCGCTGCAGTCGGTTATGCTTCAGAATTGGGATCAAAGTTCTCAATAGAGGCATTCCAAGCCCGCCACTCTGTATCGGCGCATGCAGGTATCCAGCAGGAACATCATGGGGAAAACGCAGCCATCGTCGCACCGCAGTGCGTACGATGATATCTTTACCCTTGAGGGTTTTGGCCGAGACCGTACCCACTGTCCATCGGTGATAATACCGTGGAAGGAGACAGTCACACAACAACCTCAGCCGCTGTTGCGGCTTAAGAGGTGCCCTCGTGAGTTGCTCGATGGCCTGAGCTAAGGGTGGATCGCTTGCGAGTTCCCTAGCACCTGTGTATTCGCAGCCCAGATACGTCCAGACATCGACCAGGAATCTTTGCGGTATCATCGCTCCCCCCCACGGTGAAATAAGGTGTGGTGTCCACCTTCACCTTCTTGTCTCTGCCGGACGCCACCATGGACAGCACTCCGGTCTTTCTCGCGTTGATCTCGAGCCCATTTCGCATAAAGGCGTCATGAAGCCGTGTCAAGTTCTCCTGCAGACCATCTCTGGTAGAGACCAGGAGCACAATGTCGTCTGCGTAGCCCAGCGCATTGATAAGCCGGCCACCCAACCGATAGCCAACGTCCTCCGAGAGAATTCCTAGTGCTCTATCTACGACCAGATTGAACAGCAGGGGCGACAACGGATCACCCTGTCTCACGCCACGGCCAATTATGATGGCCGACACTTCCTCAGCGCTGATCCCCTGCAACTCGGTCAGCGCATTCGAATAGACAGCCCTTACGTACTCTCTAAACTCCCGAGGGAGCCCCAGCTCATCGAGAGTCGTATGAATAGCAGCGTGCGCAACCGTATCGAAAGCTTTCGACAGATCAACGCACGCCACATGCAGAGAACGACAACGCCTCCGGGCGTCCCAAAGCACGGATGAAAGGACTGTGACGTTCTCACATACCCCGTCCACCGGCCGGAACCCCCTTTGGCGCTTGTCGAAGATGTCGAGGGCTGCCAATCTCTTTGCCAATATCTTGTGGAAGTGTCTTGTTATAACGGATCTTATGCTGAGAGGACGGTACTCCGTCGGACTTGGCCGATCGGACATACCCCCCTTCTCAAGGAGTTGTGGCCAACGTTCTGGTTGTGGCGATTGACGAGGGGATCGTCTCTGCCAGGAACAGCAGATTGAACAGAAGCGCACGAAGAATCGCAGGAACAGCGTTCCACATCCTCGGCGTAATCTGGTCCATCCGGGCGCAGTGCCAGTCCTTACGGAAATCCTGTTTACCTCTGCAGGTGTTATAGAATCCCAGAGCAAGGTCTTATCCGCCACAGGAACTGGATCCGTGGCAGCGCCATCGCCGAGACCTTCGAGGTGAATCCCTCTCAAACTTGACGTACGGCCCCGGCCAGGACTCGCAGCCTGTGCCGCTTCCCCAAACGACTCACGCAAGTCCGTCATGTCTCCATCCGCACCGCTGGAGGCCTCCATAATGGGGCGCCAGCAGTTAAAGAATTCGACAGCAGACGGCCTCTCGCGCACCGAGTCGCCCTCGAGGATACGCGACAAATAGGACTTCTTGTTCTTCTTGTAGAGGGATTGCACAATTGCATACTCCCTCTTTCTCTTCTGCTCCCTGCTCTCTCGCTTGACTGGAGGACAGTGCTTCTTTGCCGAAACGCGTTGCGGAGGGCGCACTTGTAGCGGCCGAGGGAAGATCATGCCCAGCCATCTCTGGATAGCCAAGACGTCGACCCTCCCCGCCGTCAGAGCATCTCTTGCCGTGCCAGCAAGAGTATCAGCCTCGTAGCTACGGAACGCCGCACTATGCTCTACGAGTGATTGTATCTTGTCCCGCAGTCCTCTGAGAACTTTGTTCAGGGGAAGGCTGATGTGCGCTTTGATCGTCAGTACTAGCCTCAGTGGCCGCAGGAATGGTGTCGGCTTGTGTCATCACCGCACCATCCCTATCGCCCTCATCGATCACAATCGCGCGACGCGATTGGATCTCTTGGCAGAAGTCTCTAACCATCACTCGGTAAGGCTCCTGTTGCCGTTTACCCTTGATGGCTTCGAGACTCCTATTGGGGAACCTTGTCTCCAGATACTGGTTAATGAAAGCTCCCCGGCTAAGGTGCCTTCAGGCCTCAGCGCGTGCCATGAGTCTAGTTTCCTCAACTGACCATCTGGCCTTTACGCGGTCAACATTGATAGCACTGTTGGCTTGTAGTGGATGAGCACGTACTTTGTGGACACCAAGACCACGCATGTTCCGGAACCTCGCCGAACACTGCTCACAGCTGACCATTTCCTCCTCTAGGCTGTCCACTTCAGCCTGGCTGGTCCTTATAGTGATTCGCGACGGACCAGCTGCGACCCCGTCAGGGTCCTCCGCACCTCTCGCGCGCTCACTCAAGCGAGCACTCGCACGCAGTACCCCGGGCCATCCGAGAACCCGCGACAGTATTCTCATTCAAATTTCTCTCCATAATTAACTGCGTGTAGGGGGGCAAACGGATTGACAACCGAGAGCCCCCCAAGAAACCCCGGTCTTTCTTAGCCCCACAACTCACCATGACCGTAGGCGCATGGGCCGAAGCCCTTAGGGGCGCACTTCGCTGTACACTCTCTTAGTCGACACCTACCGAGTTTAAACTTTCAAAGTAGGCCGTTTCCGGGAGCACCACAAGGAGGTGGAGGTACAACTTGGACGTGAGAGGCTGAAGGTCCTTACTAGAGGACTTCGTTGGCGCATCACGAACCAACCACGACTCTCTCTAAGTACCATCGCAGCGTGTTGCTTTGAGGACCGAGAGAGTCATAGTTACTCCCACACAATCCTTTTTGTATTCTTCTATTTCGATTGGATCCGGATCGTCACAGTTTTTAAGTATGAAATCTTCTTTGAGATCTTCAAACTTATATTCCCTGTCTACGTCATAAATTATAAGAGTAGGATTTATTTTCCTTGGCTCCTCTACTTTCAATTTCTTTGTTGTTAGGTTTATTCTTTTCACAAAGTCCCCGTCTCTTACATCCACCTCCACCACTACTCCTTTTCCTCTCATTTGCCTTATTGCCTTTATCCTCAGCCTTTTATTTGTACTTGTCAGCTTCCTTTATAACCTCCTTCTTTATTTCACTATTCGTTCTCGCATCTTCGTCTTCTTTTATAGGTTTAATTAGTACTACTTTGTGCGTAGTATCTGACCTCCTTTCTTTTTCTTTTACAGCACCTGTAGCAGTCCTTGGAGTTCCTGCCGTAACATTGGCATAGGAGAGTCCTTTAGGCCTCAAGTCAGCAACAGCTTGGTAAGCAGCTTTCCATTTTTCTTTTTCTAAAACTACATTATGTAGTCTATTTTCTAGTACTGCCCATTTGGACAATATGTATTTTATTGCAGATTTTGTTATTTTGTTGTTATCATTAAACATGACCCATACAGCACCGATAGATTGCAAAAACTTTACAACAATCTTTCACCGCAATATTGCAATATTGCAACTTCACTGCAAAATATTGCTACATCATTGCTGTTGAATTGCAGCAATGTTAAAATGTCCGCTTTTTGGAAGATTGCAACAAAATATTACAACAATATTGCAATATGTTATGAGTTTGCAATAATGCATTGTTATTGCAACCATAAACTAATGTTGCATATACAGGTATATAAATGTAAATAAATCATTAATGAAAATACGTTGTAGTTAATTTATATATATATTACAATATATAAATTATAGAATTTGGATTACATGCAATATTTCCGAAATATTAATGTCATGTTGCTACAAGTGTGCTGGAATTTTGTGCACTTATATCTCTGCAATGTCTTTATAATGTTGCATTGCAACTTGCAACATTGCAACGTTGCTGCAATATAATTGCAATAATCTGTGCTGTATGGGGAATGTCTCGAGCTGTTCCTTTGTCTCCATCATCTCCTCTACTTCATTTACTCCTGTGCTCTGTTCTAATCTTTCATATCCATCCTTCTCATTTTCAGAATCACTCAGCCTTGTGTTCCCTTCATGCGTCTCTTCAGTGTCTTTTTGGGTACTACCCGAAGGAGGTGGTGATCTACTTACAGATCCCCTTCGCGCAAACAGCAATTCTCTTTTTCTCTCTTTTTCGGCGTTCAGAGTTACGGTTACTTTCGTGCCAGCATTAGTCGTTACCAAAGTATCAGCCAAGTTTTTGTGTTTTTGTTTGAGTTTTGTTCTTTCCATGTATATCCCACGAGTATGGCAGGAAAAAAAATGTCCACTCAGGCAGAGCCTCCATCACCTGGGTAAGGCGACATATATACCACAGAGGTTGCGCCAGGTGCCCCTGGGGGATCGTTTGCGGTCGCGCAACTTAACCTCCCCGCGGCCATGCAGCCCCAGACACGATGCCTCCCATCCTGGCTTGAAAGGGACCTCGGGGCCCCGGGTGCGTCATGCCCGTACTACTGTCGAATCGTCAGTAGCCTCCTGGGGAAAGTAGATAGGAACAGATGTCCGTGGTTGATTTAACGTGCGGTACCTGCTCAGAGAGCTTAATCACACGACCCCCATGGGTGCGGAATTGGGATAAGCCCAATCAGCTCGTTCCAGCAGGCCAGGAACTACCAGTAGCGCCTCCGAGTTTGTAGGACTCTTCGGCAACACACCGGTTGGGGCGAGCGCCTGTCCAACGCTCTACCAGCTGTGCAGGACTGGTGCCCGAGCAGATACGCTGCTCACCCGTCGAGGCCCGAGAGCCCCTAACCAGCATGCGGCTTCAACCACTACCCCCACGAGTCCGACCTCAATTGCCGGGACGAGGGACGAATCCCCCTGGGCAACCCGACTCCCGTGGTACCAGTCAAGATCACTGGTTGGATCTTCGTGGCCGAGACCACTCCCAGCTTTCGGAGGCCTACACCTCCCAGGCAGTGGTCGGCCTATGTTCCTCGGGAACATCGGCTTCTCTTATCCTCCTTTCAGCATCGCCCTCCTTCTCTGAAATACAATCTTCGCATACACACCAACACTTTCATACTTTTCCTTACATTCCAACATGCGACTCACATCCACACTGCCATTTTCTCGCACAATCACACCCCACTCACTCAGGTTCCTCACATCACCATACATTGGACACTCAACCAACACATGCTTTTAATTCTCTCTCTCCGCTCCGCATGCACAGCTCTCACTCTCAGACAGACCACGCTTATACAGGAATTCATTCAAACTTCCATGCCCTGTCAGGATATAGCCCAGGCTCAAGCTAGGCTCGAACTCTCGGCACTCACCCGCGAACCTTACATTCTTTATAAATTCATACGTCACTCTTCCTTTCTCGCACTTATTCCATCTATTCTGCCACATCTCATACAGCCTTTCACTCACCAATTCCATACATCCTTCCACACCTTTCTCACGCAAGTCACTATCATTCACTACATTATACTCACTCATACTAATTCCCTTTCTCACCTTATACAACACTCCTCTTCTCACGCACTCCAGGTCCCACGGCAAGCCACCCATAAGGACTTGCATGGCCGCCGTGGAGACCGTTCTACATACATTCAGACACGCACTCAACACCACTCGCTGGCACCTATTTATGAGCTCCCTCGCATAATCAAATCTCATCACTCTATATCATACACTCGCTCCATACATCACACACGACATGAACAGACCTTTGTACAACACAGTCACAGCTTTCTTTCGCAAACCCCACTCACTTCTCAACACGCGTCTTAATTTTTCCACCACATTCATACATTTCTTTCTCAGACACTCCAGATGCAACCTGTAGTTCATCCTTTTACTCACACAAACACCCAGATATTTCACGCTCCTCGCATACCTCACGCATCTATCATTCACTCGTACATTGGGAGGCCTCGTCCCAGCCATACTACCTTTCATCAACATCATCACAGTCTTGTTCTCAGACACACTCACACCTACTTTCACTCCCCATTCGTACACCATTCTCATCCACTTAGTACCCTTTCTCTCCAACTCCGCTCGGCTCTATCCTTCCACGACCAACAACAAGTCATCCGCGTACGCAACCACTTTAAATTCACTCTCACGCAGCCGCCACAACAGTTCATCCATTATTAGGTTCCATATAAATGGATCACAGATGGAGCCCTGCGGGCAGCCACGCTTTACGTCTTTCCACACTGTGTCACACGCACCCATCATGCATACACGCCTGCCGCTAAAATAGCTCTTCAATAATTCAATTTCTTCACATTCAACCTCACGCAATTTCTCGATCACACATTCCCACTCTAGGTTATCAAACGCTCCTTTGAAGTCCACGAACACTCCTAACACATACTTTCACTCCGACCCATTCACCCAGTCATGCACTCGATTCCATGCATCCTCGGTCGACCGATTCCTTACGAATCCGTACTGGGCGTCACACATTCTTCCACACATCGTTCGCTCGAGTCTTCCAACCGTCATTCGCTCCAACACTTTCCCCAGCACGGACAGCAGTCAAATGGGCCTATAAGACCCAGGGTCCGACCTAGGTTTATCGGGAGACTTCAATAACACTACCACCCGCGCAGTCTTCCACGCCGGGGGGAAACACGCTGTATTCAGACATACATCATACATTCTTTTCATCCATACCGGGACAGCACGCCAAATCGCTCGCAACATCTCAGCACTCACACCATCCATACCAGGTGCCTTACCCACTTTCATCGATCTCACTGCCACATCCACTTCGCTCCATTCAAACTGCTTTTCTTCCTCCCTCACGTCTCCCCTGGCGTCTATCGCCACGTTCGTCCTTGCTGCCGGGAAGAATCTCTTCATTAGCTCATCCGCGCTTTCTTTTTATGTACTCGTCACTCTATCACCCACTTTTATGCCACTTAATCTTACCCTATCACGCTTTCCCATGCACACCTTATATACATCGCTCCATGGATCCCTCTTCCCAGTCACGCACACAAATCGCTTCCAATTCTCCTCTTTCACTCTTCGCATTTCCTCCTTATACTCCCGCAAAACATACTTATATTCATTCATTCTTTCTTCCACTCTGCTTCCATTCCTCTTTCTCGCACGCTGGTAGGCACGTCTGCTCCTTCCTACAGCCTTCTTCAGTTTCTCAAGCTCATCCGTCCACCACACAAGCTTCCTAGCATACACAGGTTTACACCTCTTCATCCATCGATCATTCGCACTATGGATCCATTTCATCATTCGCTCTACACAGCTCTGCGCATCCGCTTCGTCTATGGCGCTCGCTGCATCCTCTAACGCACTCTTTCGCATATCACACATATATCCTTCCCAGTCTACGTCCTTGCACACCCATCTACGCATGCCCTCATTCGTACCTACATTCTCTCTGTGTACCATCCGTATTAACAATACGTTATGGTCACTCACTCCCCAGTCGGCTTTACTTCCCACTCATACCGGCACCCTCCATTCACGCCGTTCACGAAAGTAACATCGATGTCACTCTCCCCATTCGGCCCGCTGAACGAGTAAAACTCGCCTGGCTCATACAACAACATTCATCCCGCTCGCAATCATCCATTCCTCAATCATTCTACCACGCGCTTCACTCTCTCTGCTGCCTCCACCCTTGCTATACCACAAGAGAGAGACGGCATTCGCATCCATACCTATCAGCAGACGCTTTCTCCCGGCCGTCTCACATACTCTGTCCATGTACGCCAAGTACGGCTCGATACACTTACCATACTGGCAATACATGGACACCACATACATTTCGCCAAAGTCCCCCTTCAACCACACACTCACTCCAAGTTTATTCGTACACTCTCTCACGCACATCACGTCTAACCTAGAGTCATTTACCACCACTGCTGCTTTCACCGTCCCACTTTCGCACACAATCACATCCATATTTATGGGCAAGCCCACCACACGTCCATGCCTTTCATACGGTTCTTGCAGCAGTGCTACACTCACTCGATGTTCGCGCATCATCTCACCCAGATCACACATAAACGCATACGCTCTCTGGCAGTTATACTGCACCACATTCACGCACCATTCATTCGTCATTTATTCTCGCTTTCTCTCTCTCTAACGCTCTCACGTATTCCGGACACACTTCGGACAGAACCGAGTGATCACATTTGCTCCTTTTCAGTTTACAGTTTCTACACACACTTTCCTTTTTACAATCTCTCATCATGTGTCCTACACATCCACATTTTTGGCACAGTCTTTCCTTTTCGGTGCATTGCCGCATCATGTGCCCAAATGCGAAGCACTTGTGGCACCTCAGAACACTGAAAAACTCTTTCACCCTAAAGGCCTTCCAATGCACAAACACTCGTCCGTCACTACAGAGCACATTTCTTATTGCACTCGTAACTTCTAATATCACATTTCCGCAGGTTGCATCTTTCTTCGCATTCCTACTCACAACACGCACACGTTCCATAAATACTCTCTCATCCACTCGCCCTTTCAAGCTCCTCTCATACATTTCTCTCATTAACACTTCACTCGCCATATCATTCGGCACATCGTACAAGATGATCTTTGGGCCTATCTTGCGAGGCAGCTCAACCTTTAGGCCAGCATTCTTAAACTGACCACACTCTCTTATTCTTTTCAACTCACTCTCGCTCATCGTCTCAATCGCTACACCTCCATTCCTCACTTTCCTCACCGCTTTCACACGCACATTCAGTGACTTGCTCACATGCTTCATCATTCTCTCCTTTACTTCCTCACTTGTCACACTCGCACTTGCATCATCCGCTCTCACTATTACCGCATAACTCTTCTCTTTCGTTTTCATTCGTTTTCACATACACTTCCTGTACCTTTTCAATCACGCTCTTTTCAACATTTTTCGCACTCACGCTCGCATAGCTCATTCCACTTCCGCCGTAGGCTAAATCCCGACTCGCTCGACGCATACACTCATCCAGTTTCCCCTGTATTCTCTCATTTTTGCACAACATTTTCATCATCTGTTCCTCATATTCTCCCACAATGTCCAGTATTTTCTCACTCGCACTCTTTGAAATTTTATTCGTCTCCGTAAACAGGAATTTACGGAGTCTCGCACCCATTACTCTCATATACGCTATCTCACTCACTTCCGCAACGCTCTCATTCTCTCCCTCATTCATTAATCAAGAACGAAAGTTAGAGGTTCGAAGGCGATCAGATACCGCCCTAGTTCTAACCATAAACGATGCCAGCTAGCGATCCGCCGAAGTTCCTCCGATGACTCGGCGGGCTGCTTCCGGGAAACCAAAGCTTTTGGGTTCCGAGGGAAGTATGGTTGCAAAGCTGAAACTTAAAGGAATTGACGGAAGGGCACCACCAGGAGTGGAGCCTGCGGCTTAATTTGACTCAACACGGGAAACCTCACCAGGCCCAGACACCGGAAGGATTGACCGATTGATAGCTCTTTCTTGATTCGGTGGGTGGTGGTGCATGGCCGTTCTTAGTTGGTGGAGCGATTTGTCTGGTTAATTCTGATAACGAACGAGACTCTAGCCTGCTAAATAGGCGTACCTTATGGTATCGCGAAGGCCCCCGGCTTCGGCTGGCGGGTTTTTACTACCAACGTACAAACAAATCTTCTTAGAGGGACAGGCGGCTTCTAGCCGCACGAGATTGAGCAATAACAGGTCTGTGATGCCCTTAGATGTTCTGGGCCGCACGCGCGCTACACTGAAGGAATCAGCGTGTGTTCCCTGGCCGAAAGGCCCGGGTAACCCGCTGAACCTCCTTCGTGCTAGGGAATGGGGCTTGCAATTGTTCCCCATGAACGAGGAATTCCCAGTAAGCGCGAGTCATAAGCTCGCGTTGATTACGTCCCTGCCCTTTGTACACACCGCCCGTCGCTACTACCGATTGAATGATTTAGTGAGGTCTTCGGACTGGTGCGCGGCAATGTCTCGGCATTGCCGATGTTGCCGGGAAGATGACCAAACTTGATCATTTAGAGGAAGTAAAAGTCGTAACAAGGTTTCCGTAGGTGAACCTGCGGAAGTATCATTAACGTTCCGGAGGTCCTGCTCTGCGTCGAGAGTCCTCTCTTTTGGGAGAGACGCGCGCTCGCAGCAGTCGGCGACTGAATGGACGCGCTGAAAAGGCGCTCTCAGAGAAAAAGAAAATAACGGATTTGACGAAATTTGTTGTTGTG
The DNA here is from genome assembly GCF_048542155.1 of Nylanderia fulva. NCBI lineage: Eukaryota > Metazoa > Arthropoda > Insecta > Hymenoptera > Formicidae > Nylanderia > Nylanderia fulva. Next base: position 68,259 of record NW_028190580.1, read on the forward strand.
TTTTGATATAACGACGGACGCCGTCGCGCCTCTCTGACCGAAAGTAGTCGGCAAGCAGAGCAGCGCGCCCGGCGGTGGTCGACGACGATTCGGAGCGAGACGCTTCGCGATCACGCTCGTGTGTGTGCCATTCTCCGGTCACACACACACACAGAGCGTCGATTCGGCGTTGAGCGCGAACCGGTGGTAACCTATGCCCGCGCACGCGTGTGTGCAGCACCCACGACGTTCGTCGACGCGCGCCCTCCCCGTTGTCGCGGGGCAGCGGTCAGCGTGCCGAGAACACACGGTGTGCGACCGCGAGTGCCGAGCGAGAGGACCCCCATATATTATTATAATATATATATATAACACAGAGAAGGGATCGATGATATTTCGACCAATCTGTCAACTGTGTCGGTCCGACGGTTTCTTCAAAGAGCTTCCGCCCCGGCTCTCCCGTTGCGGGAGAGACGCTCCGAACGAGAAACACACAACTCTATCTTTGTGCCGTAGCCTTCCCTGGCGGGAGGCGGCGGTCCGCGCGCGTCCTCGGACGCGCGCGGACAGGCTGATCGAAGAGCCACCACGATTATTCTCTCTCTCTCGTCCGAAAGAAGAGACCACAATGGTTGAACGAGAAGCGCGTTTCTCCGCGAACGCAAAAATTTCGAACGATTACCCTGAACGGTGGATCACTTGGCTCGTGGGTCGATGAGGAACGCAGCTAATTGCGCGTCAACTTGTGAACTGCAGGACACATGAACATCGACATTTAGAACGCACATTGCGGTCCACGGATACAATTCCCGGACCACGCCTGGCTGAGGGTCGTTTTAGTACCCCTAAACTGCTTGCGTCCGAAAAGCGCGCACGGCCACGACGCGGGCGACCAGAAAATGGCGCGCGCGTCGCCTGTGCCCTGTGCAACGCTTACAATGGGCGTACGAGCAATCGATGGACGTTCGCCCGAGGTGTCTGTGCCGCGCCGACCGGCCGCGGTGCAAATCCTGGCGTCGTCTGAAATGACACACCGAAATGATAATAATAAGGAGGAGAAGCGCACAAGCGTGTAAAACGTTGGCGAACGCGCGCCCAGAGAATGCTGCGCGAATTAAGAGGGGGAGCGTGTTTGTGTATCCAAGTCGTGTGTGTATGCGAGAGCCGAGGAGAAATGGGATGAGAGTAAGAGCGCGCGCAAAGGGAGCAACAAACGGCCAAAAAAAGGGTCAGGACGGTAAATGGCACCGCTTTCCCTAGAGCGGCGCGTGCGTCGTTGTCTCCCGAAAGTAGGTAGCGCTTGTCTCACCGTCTCTCCTCTCCGTACATCACACAGACTGACCGGACTGCTCTCGCACTCTGTGCCGCGTCTCTCGGTGCGATAGCGCTCGCGCGTCTTATGCCGAGGCGCCCTTGCCCGCACACATAACGGTATTACGGAGAAATATACGGCGCGTCGTCGTCCGGCGGAGAGAGCATTCGTAATCCTTTACCTCTTTACGGAGAAGGGTTTTGAATCGCGAGCCGACCGCGTGTCCGAGTCCACGAAATTTTCGTAAAGCGAAAAAAGGGGACCGGCGTGCCGCGTCGTGTACTCGTCGAATCGATTCCGCCCGAATTTCGTATATAAAAGAGAAGGGAGAGCCGAGAATCTCGAACCCCGCGATATATCGTCTCCATTACCACCAACGAGTGTGTGTGCGGTTAGCGCCCCGGCGATTTGCCTTCTCGCGTATTTCGTGTGCTGCCGCTGCTGCTCTCTCGTTCGACGCTCTCTCTCTCTCCCTCTTATAATATATATTATAGAGGAGAGACGACGATGAGCGACGCGGAGGAGGCAAACGGCTACGAAAACTCACTATGCGACGACCTCAGAGCAGGCGAGATTACCCGCTGAATTTAAGCATATTATTAAGCGGAGGAAAAGAAACTAACCAGGATTTCCTTAGTAGCGGCGAGCGAACAGGAAAGAGCCCAGCACCGAATCCCGCGGTTCCGCCGCAGGGAAATGTGGTGTTTGGGAGGATCCGCTTATCCCGAGGTGCCGCGTCGCGTCCAAGTCCATCTTGAATGGGGCCACTTACCCGTAGAGGTTGCCAGGCCCGTAGCGACCGGTGCGCGCCTCGGGAGGATCTCTCCTTAGAGTCGGGTTGCTTGAGAGTGCAGCTCTAAGTGGGTGGTAAACTCCATCTAAGGCTAAATACGACCACGAGACCGATAGCGAACAAGTACCGTGAGGGAAAGTTGAAAAGAACTTTGAAGAGAGAGTTCAAGAGTACGTGAAACCGTTCAGGGGTAAACCTAAGAAACCCAAAAGATCGAACGGGGAGATTCATCGTCAGCGGCGCTGGCTTCGCGTCGGTCGGCGATGTCCCGCGGAGTCCTTGCGGCTCGCGCGCGGGCACGCTACCGTGCGCCGATGTCCGGCGCTCGTCGTCGTGCACTTCTCCCCAAGTAGAACGTTGCGACCCGCTGGGTGTCGGTCTACGGCCCGGGTGCGGTGTCTGTCGCGTCGCCGGTATAACGGCACGCGACAAACCCTCGGTCGCCCGGCCGGCTGCTCGGCGGTACGCGCAAGGTATCAGGCCGCACTATTCACGGTGCGTCGAGACCGTCGCAAGCGCGCGCCACGGTATTCGGAGGTTACGGACTTCGCGCCGTCCCCGGTCCTGGCCCGCTGTTGGTTACAGTACGGTACACCTTCGACAGGCCTGCGAACGTCTCCCGCGGTCTCGCGGGAGACCGATACCGGTCGGCGACGCAACTGCTTTGGGTACTCTTAGGACCCGTCTTGAAACACGGACCAAGGAGTCTAACATGTACGCGAGTCATTGGGACTTGTCGCGAGACCTAAAGGCGTAATGAAAGTGAAGGTCGGCCCTGGCCGTCGACCTAGGGAGGATGGGCCGCGTCGCGATGCGGCCTCGCACTCCCGGGGCGTCTCGTTCTCATCGCGAGAAGAGGCGCACCCAGAACGTACACGTTGGGACCGGAAAGATGGTGAACTATGCCTGGTCAGGACGAAGTCAGGGGAAACCCTGATGGAGGTCCGTAGCGATTCTGACGTGCAAATCGATCGTCGGAACTGGGTATAGGGGCGAAAGACTAATCGAACCATCTAGTAGCTGGTTCCCTCCGAAGTTTCCCTCAGGATAGCTGGCACTCGGCCGTTCCGCACGGAACGCTCGCGAGTCTCATCTGGTAAAGCGAATGATTAGAGGCCTTGGGGCCGAAACGACCTCAACTTATTCTCAAACTTTAAATGGGTAAGATCTCTGGCTTTCTTGATTTATGAAGCCACGAGCATCTTCGGATCAGAGTGCCAAGTGGGCCATTTTTGGTAAGCAGAACTGGCGCTGTGGGATGAACCAAACGCAGAGTTAAGGCGCCCAACTCGACGCTCATGGGACACCATGAAAGGCGTTGGTTGCTTAAGACAGCAGGATGGTGGCCATGGAAGTCGGAATCCGCTAAGGAGTGTGTAACAACTCACCTGCCGAAGCAACTAGCCCTGAAAATGGATGGCGCTGAAGCGTCGAGCCTATACTCTGCCGTCAGCGGCAAGTGAGGCGGCAACCGGGAGCGGGCGTTAATCTTCTCTCGCGTCGTCACGAAGCCCTGACGAGTAGGAGGGTCGCGACGGTGAGCGCAGAAGGGTCTGGGCGCGAGCCTGCCTGAAGCCGCCTTCGGTGCAGATCTTGGTGGTAGTAGCAAATACTCCAGCGAGGCCCTGGAGGACTGACGTGGAGAAGGGTTTCGTGTGAACAGCCGTTGCACACGAGTCAGTCGATCCTAAGCCCTAGGAGAAATCCTATGTCAATGACGGCGTACAATATACTCGAGTGTCGAGAAATAATAATAAATATTATACGAAAGACACATGCCCGTCGGGCGAAAGGGAATCCGGTTCCTATTCCGGAACCCGGCAGCGGAACCGCATACAATTCGGGCCCTCGTAAGAGTGTTCGTCGGGGTAACCCAAAATGACCTGGAGACGCCGTCGGGAGATCCGGGAAGAGTTTTCTTTTCTGTATAAGCGTTCGAGTTCCCTGGAAACCTCTAGCAGGGAGATAGGGTTTGGAACGCGAAGAGCACCGCAGTTGCGGCGGTGTCCGGATCTTCCCCTCGGACCTTGAAAATCCAGGAGAGGGCCACGTGGAGGTGTCGCGCCGGTTCGTACCCATATCCGCAGCAGGTCTCCAAGGTAAAGAGCCTCTAGTCGATAGAATAATGTAGGTAAGGGAAGTCGGCAAATTGGATCCGTAACTTCGGAATAAGGATTGGCTCTGAGGAGCGGGGCGTGTCGGGCTTGGTCGGGAAGCGGGTCTGGCTGACATGCCGGGCCTGGGCGAGGTGAACGGTCGGCGTTCTCGCGCCGGTCCCGGGATCCGAGCTCGGTCCCGTGCCTTGGCCTCCCGCGGATCTTCCTTGCTGCGAGGCTTCCGTGGCGGCGCCAGCCGTCGTGGTCGTCCTCTTCGGCCGCCATTCAACGCTCAGCTCAGAACTGGCACGGACTAAGGGAATCCGACTGTCTAATTAAAACAAAGCATTGCGATGGCCCTCGCGGGTGCTGACGCAATGTGATTTCTGCCCAGTGCTCTGAATGTTAACGTGAAGAAATTCAAGCAAGCGCGGGTAAACGGCGGGAGTAACTATGATTCTCTTAACGTTCTCTGGGACGTTCTCACATACCCCGTCCACCGGCCGGAACCCCTTTTGGCGCCTGTCGAAGATGTCGAGGGCTGCCAATCTCTTTGCCAATATCTTGTGGAAGTGTCTTATTATAACGGATCCTATGCTGAGAGGTCGGTACTCCGTCGGACCTGGCCGATCGGACATACCCCCCTTCTCAAGGAATACCGTTCTGGTTGTGGCGATTGATGAGGGGATCGTCTCTGTCAGGAGCAGCAGATTGAACAGAAACGCACGAAGAATCGCAGGAACAGCGTTCCACATCCTCGGCGTAATCTGGTCCAATCCGGGCGCAGTGCCAGTCTCTACGGAAATCCTGTTCACCTCTGCAGGTGTTATAGGATCCCAGAGCAAGGTCTTATCCGCCACAGGAACTGGATCCGTGGCAGCGCCATCGCCAAGACCTTCGAGGTGAATCCCTCTCGGGCCCGACGTACGGCCCCGGCCAGCACTCGCAGCCTGTGCCGCTTCCCCAAACGACTCACGCAAGTCCGTCATGTCTCCATCCGCACCGCTGGAGGCCTCCATAATGGGGCGCCAGCAGTTAAGGAATTCGACAGCAGACGGCCTCTCGCGCACCGAGTCGCCCTCGAGAATACGCGACAAACAGGACTTCTTGTTCTTTCTGTAGAGGGATTGCACAATTGCATACTCCCTCTTTCTCTTCTGCTCCTTGCTCTCTCGTTTAACTGGAGGACAGTGCTTCTTTGCCGAAACGCGTTGCGGAGGGCGCACTTGTAGCGGCAGAGGAAAGATCATGCCCAGCCATCTTTCGATAGCCAAGACGTCGACCCTCCCCGCCGTCAGAGCATCTCTTGCCGTGCCAGCAAGAGTATCAGCCTCGTAGCTACGGAACGCCGCACTCTGCTCTACGAGTGATTGTATCTTGTCCCGCAGCCTCTGAGAACTTTGTTCAGGGGGAGGCTGATGTGCGCTTTGATCGTCAGTACTAGCCTCAATGGCCGCAGGAATGGTGTCGGCTCGTGTCATCACCGCACTATCCCTATCGCCCTCATCGATCACAATCGCGCGACGCGATTGGATCTCTTGGCAGAAGTCTCTAACCATCACTCGGTAAGGCTCCTGTCGCCGTTTACCCTTGATGGCTTCGAGACTCCTATTGGGGAACCTTGTCTCCAGATACTGGTTAATGAAAGGTTCCCCGGCTAAGGTGCCTTCAGCCTCAGCGCGTGCCATGATTCTAGTTTTTTCCACTGACCATCTGGCCTTTACGCGGTCAACATTGATAGCACTGTTGGCTTGTAGTGGGTGTGCACGTACTTTGTGGACACCAAGACCACGCATGTTTTGGAATTTCGCCTAACAATGCTCACAGCTGACCATCTCCTCCTCTAGGCTGTCCACTTCAGCCTGGCTGGTCCTTATAGTGATTTGCGACGGACCAGCTGCGACCCCGTCAGGGTCCTCCGCACCTCTCGCGCGCTCACTCAAGCGAGCACTCGCACGCAGACCCCGGGCCATCCGAGAACCCGGGACATCAGAATCATTCTTAGCTTTATTCATAATTTACTGCGTGTAGGGGGGCAAACGGATTGACAACCGAGAGCCCCCCAAGAAACCCCGGTCTTTCTTGGCCCCACAACTCACCATGACCGTAGGCGCATGGGCCGAAGCCCTTAGGGGCGCCCTTCGCTGTACACTCGCTTAGTCGACACCTACCGAGTCTAAACTTCCAAAGTAGGCCGTTTCCGGGAGCACCACGAGGAGGTGGAGGTACAACTTGGACGTGAGAGGCTGAAGGTCCTTACTAGAGGACTTCGTTGGCGCATCACGAACCAACCACAACTCTCTCTAAGTACCATCGCGGCGTGTTGCTTTGAGGACCGAGAGAGTCATAGTTACTCCCGTCACAGTCCTTTCATCCGTGCTTTGGGACGCCCGGAGGCGCTGTCGTTCTCTGCATGTGGCGTGCGTCGATGGTTGCATGTGGTCTGCGTGTGGGTTGCGCACACGCAGACCACAGTTTGTTCTCTGCATGTGGTCTGCGTGTGGGTTGCGTGTAGGGAACTCGCAAGCGATCCACCCTTAGCTCAGGCCATCGAGCAACTCACGAGGGCATCTCTTAAGCCGCAACAGCGGCTGAGGTTGTTGCGTGACTGTCTCCTTCCACGGTATTATCACCGATGGACAGTGGGTACGGGCTCGGCCAAAACCCTCAAGGGTAAGGATATCATCGTACGCACTGCGGTGCGACGATGGCTGCGTTTTCCCCATGATGTTCCTGCTGGATACCTGCATGCGCCGATACAGAGTGGCGGGCTTGGAATGCCTCTATTGAGAACTTTGATCCCAATTCTGAAGCATAACCGACTGCAGCGGTTGTGTCGGAGTACTCTGCCCGCAGCATGCGCAACTGCCGAAACCACGTATGTGGCTAGGCAGCTTGTCTGGTGTGAAAACCAGATGCGAGTGCGGGGCCATAGAGTGACTACAACCGCTGAGCTCAGACAGCAGTGTGCGGCCTGGTTGCGCGAGTCGTGCGATGGGAGTGGACTCAGAGAGGTTGCGGCCTCCAACCTGAGCTCCTACTGGGTATCGGCTGGCGCCGATGCCATCCCAGGGGCCGACTACGTGCACTATCACCACATACGGGCTAACTGCATACCGTCTAGAGCGAGATGCTCCCGAGGTCGTGATGGGCGCGATAATCGCTGTCGTGCCGGTTGTCCCGAAACCGAGACGCCGGCTCACTGCGTGCAACGCTGTTTCAGAACGCACGGAGGGAGAATCCTGCGGCATGACGACCTATGCCGTCAAGTTGGTGGCTATTTACAGCAGAAGGGATGGCGCGTCGATGCGGAACAAGCGTATTCGACGTCTGCCGGCCGGAGGCGGCCCGACCTGACCATCGCTAAGGGTGGTGAGGCAGTGGTCGTAGACGCGCAAGTAGTGTCTAGCGAAACCGCGTTGGAGATGTCCCACGAGCGTAAGGTGGAGAAGTACCGATCATGTAATGATCTGGCAGCCGCTGTGGCGGAGCGCACAGGAGTACCTCGAAATAATGTTCGTTTTACCGCCATTACAATTTCGTGGCGAGGTGTCTTGAGCTCGCGAAGCGAGTCTGAGTTGCGAGAGCTGGGTTTAACGTCCGCCCAGCTCCGAACGTTGACGACTCGAGTTTTGTGGGGCTCATGGCTGAACTAGAAACGTTTTAACGTAATGACATCGCGTTATAACAAAGGAAGGCGGAACGTGGCCTCATCTGGTGGTGCATGATGGATGGCGCGTAGAGTTGGGGGCCTCCGCATCAATCGCGCGAGTTTGAATGATTGCGTGAATGGTCGAGGTGAAGTACGAGCTGCCTTTGGCTAGCTCCGACCTTCACGCTCCAGGGTGTTGACTGCGAACACCAACAGTAAACAGCTCTGCAATATTGTTGTCGGTGGCGACTTGGCGACTGTGATTTTGTAGCAGTCGTCGCGCACCGTAGACGAAACATAGCCAAATGCCTCGTCATCTAATTAGTGACGCGCATGAATGGATTAACGAGATTCACACTGTCCCTATCTACTTACTAGCACAGCATTGCCACGAGTCGGAGTCGCAAGACCAAATGGCTCATATGTGGCGCGCACACCTAGTGTGTAGTAGCGTGGCTCCCTCTTGCTTGTTTCGCACACAGAGCCAAGGCCGAGGCGTGAATGCCGAGGAGTCGAAGGAGAGTTTAAAACAAAAAGTAAAACTGCGAATGACTAGATTGACCAGCACAAACTCTGGACAAATAATCTAGGAAATGAAAACGCAAAATCGGTAAACAAACCGATAGCCCAAAAACTGGTGTCCTAAGACTTGGCCCCAGAGTGTTCGGCCCGGAGCTCGCCGCTTCCCCTTACAAACTCTGGGTGCCTCGAAAATACGGATTGTTCCCAGGCGCGCATGCCGGGTCTGTCGAATGTCGGGGCGAAGGTCGCAAGCGTGTCCTTAACGGGACGCCGCATACGTTTGTGGCTGGAAACCGGCTCGATGGATCGGACATGCAGTGGAACAATCTAAGAACACTCGGTGTTTCTCTCTGCGGCATGCGGCACGCGGGGAGGTTCGCCGGGAGTTGTCCAAAGGGGCAGTCACCCAGACTGAGGGCAAAATGGACCCGGTCCCACGGGCTATGGGCCCGGACCTTGAGGACGGAAGGAAGTCAGGCAGTACGCGTTGGAAGTCAGCAAAACATCCGGAAAAGCAGTACGTGGCGACTCGGCCCTTGGGGTGCGCTCCGGTGCAACTCACGGGGCTGGCCACGCGGTGGGTTTCAAAAAGGGCTAAAGGCAACACGCCTTAAGGACCCAGTTGAACCCAACGCAAGATTGAAAAGCAACACGCCGCGTGGCGATTCGGCCCCTGAGGTGCACTCCGGTGCAACTCACAAGGCTGGCCACGCGGTGGGTTCCAAAAAGGGCTAAAGGCAACACGCCTTAAGGACCCAGTTGAACCCAACGCAAGATTGAAAAGCAACACGCCGCGAGGCGACTTAGCCCCTGGGGTGCACTCCGGTGCAATTCACGGGCCTGGCCACGCGGTGGGTTTCAAAAAAGGCTAAAGACAACACGCCTTAAGGACCCAGTTGAACCCAATGCAGGATTGCAAAGCGGCACGCCGCGTGGGGACTCGGCCCCCCCCTGGGGTGCGCTTCGGCGTCGCTGTCGGGGGCTGCCGCGATGCGTGTTGAGACTGACAGAAAACGTAAAATGCAAATGGGTGCGGCCCTGGGGACAACAAAGCAAGGGATTGAAAGGAATGGGCGGGACCTCCAGCCACATCATGGCCAGCGAGTGTCCACAAGCGTTAAAGGTCTCCCGAGTAGTGCCGGGAACCCCAAAAACTCTCCAAGATTCTAAAGCAACACGCCGCGGCGAATGAAGGGAGCTTATCATTATCATTTTCAGGACTTCCACCCTCAGGCTTACACACTGCATTGCTACGACAAGTCGGCGTCACTGACCAAATGGTTCACAAGTAGCACGCGCACATGGATGCGTTGGAGGAGCGCACTTGGTGTCGCTCGCACAGCGAAACTTTCTCCTCATCCGAGGACTGGAGTGCTGGGGGTGGTACGGGTGCGTTTCCCGTACCTATCTATTCCAATCCCTGTCCTACCTACACCAAGTTCCGCCTTCCCGGAGACCCATCACATGTCCGCTCGCCTTCCTCATGCTGCGGTTCGATGGCGGGGTAGCAGGGGTCTCTGTCTGCGCCTGATGGGCCCCGCGCCTCCCGGTTTCTGGCCCGGTGGCGCGGGGGCCAAAGGGCGGCTTCTTTTCTTTCAGGAACATCATCATCGGTATCCTCGTCGTCGCTCCGGTCGTTTCGTTTCGTTTTACTTTGTCTCGTTCGTTCGTCTGCCTCGGGTGGAATGCCGATGAATAGGTAGGCGTTTCCTAACAATGGCGCTCGTCTTAATGTTAGGTGTTAGGTACCGTGCCGAGGGCATGAATGGCCGCGTGGACGGTAAGATCGCGGTCGCTAACGGTCCGCCCGGGATATCTGCCGCCCTCCCGGTGTATTTAGGCTTGGTGGCGTAGTGGTGGCTCTGCGTCGCTTGACCCTCCTTTCCACCGTACTCGTGGGAATATAAATGGAAATGATAAAACCTTTGGTTAGGAGAAGTGCCCGCCTGATAAAATGCTTCCTGCCGGGTAGGGCAGCAGCCCAGGAAGCACTTAGTGGTAGCGGCCTTCGTGCCGTCCGAGTTGTGCTAGCTAGATGCGACGCGACCGTGGGCGGGCCCACGCCGGCGTCCGATAGTCGGCTGGGACCGAGCGTCGAAGCAAGGAAAAATCGCGAAAACAGAATTAGAATTAGCACCGCGATTAGCCCTGCGAATAGCTCCGCGACTTGCGCCGCCGTAAACAACGATGAAATTAGCTCCGCGAACTCCCCAAAACCCCAACCCCACACCCATAATAAACCGGATCGAGCCGGGCCGCAACAAAGCGCGGCAAGCTCCCCTTTTACTCCTACTTTGTCTGAAAATTTCTCACTGGCGACCA